>NC_084737.1:41289392-41589392 GCF_033978785.1 Entelurus aequoreus
TTAGGCATTTCACCATCTACGGTCCGTGATATCATCAAAGGGTTCAGAGAACCTGGAGAAATCACTGCACGTAAGCAGCTAATCCCGTGACCTTCGATCCCTCAGGTTGTAATGCATCAACAAGCGACATCAGTGTGTAAAGGATATCACCACATGGGCTCAGGAACACTTCATAAACCCACTGTCAGTAACTACAGTTGGTCGCTACATCTGTAAGTGCAAGTTAAAGGCCTACTGAAATGAGATTTTCTTATTTAAACGGGGATAGCAGGTCCATTCTATGTGTCATACTTGATCATTTCGCGATATTGCCATATTTTTGCTGAAAGGATTTAGTAAAGAACATCGACGATAAAGTTCGCAAATTTTGGTCGCTGATAAAAAAAAAGCCTTCCCTGGTACCGGAAGTAGCGTGACGTCACAGGTTGTGGAGCTCCTCACATCTGCACATTGTTTACAATCATGGCCACCAGCAGCAAGAGCGATTCGGACCGAGAAAGCGACGATTACTCCATTAATTTGAGCGAGGATGAAAGATTCGTGGATGAGGAAAGTGAGAGTGAAGGATTAGAGGGCAGTGGAAGCGATTCAGATAGGGAAGATGCTGTGAGAGGCGGGTGGGACCTGATATTCAGCTGGGAATGACTAAAACAGTAAATAAACACAAGACATATATATACTCTATTAGCCACAACAAACCAGGCTTTTATTTAATATGCCACAAATTAATCCCGCATAACAAACACCTCCCCCCTCCCGTCCATATAACCCGCCAATACAAATCAAACACTCGCACAACACACTCAATCCCACAGCCCAAAGTACCGTTCACCTCCGCAAAGTTCATACAGCACATATATTTCCCCAAAGTCACGTACGTGACATGCACATAGCAGTACGCACGTACGGGCAAGCGATCAAATGTTTGGAAGCCGCAGTTGCGTACTCACGGTAGTGCGTATCCAACTCAAAGTCCTCCTGGTAAGAGTCTCTGTTGTCCCAGTTTTCCACAGGCCAATGGTAAAGCTTGACTGTCATATTTCGGGAATGTAAACAATGAAACACCGGCTACGTGTTTGTGTTGCTGCAGCCGTCCGCTAATACACCGCTTCCCACCTACAGCTTTCTTCTTTGCTGTCTTCATTGTTCATTAAACAAACTGCAAAAGATTCACCAACACAGATGTCCAGAATACTGTGGAATTTTGCGATGAAAACAGACGACTTAATAGCTGGCCACAATGGTGTCCCAAAATGTCCGCTACAATCCGTGACGTCACGCGCAAACGTCATCATACCGAGACGTTTTAAGCAGGATATTTCACGGGAAATTTAAAATTGCACTTTACTAATCTAACCCGGCCGTATTGGCATGTGTTGCAATGTTAAAGGCCTACTGAAACCCACTACTACCGACCACGCAGTCTGATAGTTTATATATCAATGATGAAATCTTAACATTGCAACACATGCCAATACGGCCGGGTTAACTTATAAAGTGCAATTTTAAATTTGCCGCTAAACTTCCGTTTCGAAACGTCTCTGAGGATGACGTATGCGCGTGACGTAGCCCGGGGAACACGGGTATGGCTTCCACATTGAAGCCAATACGAAAAAGCTCTGTTTTCATCTCGTTCTGGGTGTATTGTGGACATCTGTGTTGGTGAATCTGTTGCAATTATGTTCATTGCATTATGGAGAAAGAAGCTGACCAAGCAAGAAGAAAGTTGTCGGTGCAAAGCGTCTATTTTGCGAGGGAAGTCAGCAGCAACACGTACACAGCCGGCGCTTCTTTGTTTACATTCCCGAAAGATGCAGTCAAGATGGAAGAACTCGGATAACAGAGACTCTAACCAGGAGGACTTTTGACTTCGATAAAAAGACGCCTGTAGAGAACTGGGACAACACAGACTCTTACCAGGATTACTTTGATTTGGATGACAAAGACGCAGACGTGCTACCGTGAGTATGCAGCTTTGGCTTCCAAACATTTGATCGCTTGACCGTACGTGCGCGTCACGTACGTAACTTTTTCTTAAATATATAAGCTTTATGAACCTTGGGTTAGGTGAACGGTCTTTTGGGCTGAGTGATTGTGTATGTTGATCAGGTGTTTGAATTGTATTGGCGTGTTCTATGGAGCTAGGAGCTAGCAGAGGAGCTAGGAGCTAGCATAACAAACATGTAGGTGTTTTTATGCAGGATTAATTTGTGGCATATTAAATATAAGCCTGGTTGTGTTGTGGCTAATAGAGTTTATATATGTCTTGTGTTTATTTACTGTTTTAGTCATTCCCAGCTGAATACCAGGTACCGTGAGTATGCAGCTTTGGCTTCCAAACATTTGATCGCTTGCCAGTACGTGCACGTCACGTACGTTACTTTGTTTAAATATATAAGCTTTATGACCTTGGGTTAGGTGAACGGTCTTTTGGGCTGAGTGATTGTGTGTGTTGTGCAGGTGTTTGAATTGCATTGGCGGCTAATATGGAGCTAGGAGCTAGCATAGGAGCTAGGAGCTAGCATAACAAACACTGAGGTGTTTTTATGCAGGATTCATTTGTGGCATATTAAATATAAGCCTGGTTGTGTTGTGGCTAATAGAGTATATATATGTCTTGTGTATATATATGTCTTGTGTTTATTTATTTTATTTATTTACAATTTGAATAGTTCCAGCAGCCAAACGAACACAATGCAAGCATGGGTCATTTTTATTTGGGAATAGCAAAATGCCTCCCAGAACGCTATGACAACAGACTCTTGCTGGCCCACCACTTCGAGCCCATAGTTAATGAGCCGTACGTGATGTCAGGTAAATACAACCTAAAAAGCAAAGGCTGTGAATGTGCGTGTGATTTTTTTATTTTTTTAATAAATCTGCAAAATTAAAAAAATTAAAAACGTCTTACATTATCCTTATGAGGTATTGACTGGACAAAAGGACAAAACATTTTTTTGGAATAAGGCTGTAGTGGTTACAGTGTCCGCCCTGAGATCGGTAGGTTGTGAGTTCAAACCCTGGTCAAGTCATACCAAAGACTATAAAAATACCTCCCTGCTTGACACTCAGCATCAAGGGTTGGAATTGGGGGTTAAATTACCAAAAAAAGATTCCTGGGCGCGGCCACCGCTGCTGCCCACTGCTCCCCTCACCTCCCAGGCGGTGATCAAGGGTGATGGGTCAACTGCAGAGAATAATTTCGCCACACCTAGTGTGTGTGTGACAATCATTGGTACTTTAACTTTAAAATAAAATTTGTGTAAAGTAAAGCACTCTGAATACTTTCCAGATGCAATGCATGGAAATTGTTTGTTTATATGTGTCTTATGTAACCCGCTTATGCCTCAAGAAAGCTAGGATAGGCTCCAGCTAACACATAACCCGTGAGAATAAGTGGTAGGCATGTTATTAAAACAGATGGATGGCTTTTACCATGTATACTTGGTTCATATTGCTAGATCACCACACATTTACCATCAACTAAATTATAGTTTTAAATCAGATTATACGTTTTCTGGGAACACAAACAAACAGAGCTATGTTGTTAGTTTGAAGTTTTACTACACTGAATAATGTCTTCTTTTGTCACACAAATATAATAGATTTTTTTCATTATTGCCAACATAATTTACCCTAACTAAATTACACAATAGAAATAATAAAGTAAATAATCAAATGTAAATAATCAAATGTAAATATCCCACACCCCGGATTGTAAATAATGTAAATAATTCAATGTATATACTCTGATGATTATCTTGTGTGATGACTGTATTATGATGTTAGTATATATTTGATAGTATATATCTGTATCATGACCCCGATTTAACAAGTTGAAAAACTTAATCGGGTGATACCATTTAGTGGTCAATTGTACGGAATATGTACTTCACTGTGCAACCTACTAATAAAAGTTTCAATCAAACAATCAATCAATCAATCAATCAAAGGAGATTAAAAGCACATGGAAATTGTTTAGGGGGTAAACTGCCTGCTGGTATGATCAATCTATGTAGCAAACCAACTCCTAATAGTTATAGTCTTTATATAAAACGTGAGAGACTTGGTATGGCATGATAAGCGACTGAGTGTAGGATCCTAAGTTACTGAGGACTTCAGAATGTTTACAACTATATTAACTTACCTGCGGGTCACTTGAAAATATGGCTGCGTCAGCAAGGATGTTAGCATAGTAGCGCCAGCTAGCTACAGGTAATTAAGCCACGCGCTACCAGTTAGCTGGGCGGCGGGAGGCTTCCTGGGCCCACTTGACTTGTGGGCGGCCGCTCTTTGGGGCGACAATAAGCCAGGAACGTCATTGAAAGTTTGCGGTGGGTGTTGCCTTTTACTTGCCGAGCTAGCGCCTTGAGCAGTTTACTCGCATGAGTTTAGCGGTGGTAATGCCTTCTTAGCGCTAGTGTGGAGCCTTAAAGAAGGAAGGAAGGAGGTGGGAGCATAACACTTACGACTTTAATACACTACCTTACTAGCTTACAACTGGTGTCCGCTTCGCTTCGCTCCCCCAAATGACTTCCTCGTTCTTAGCCTGGTTTTGGAGCGAGAGTTTTTGGCTTCCAGAAAATGCTTCCTGGGCGCAATTGGAGCATCCGCCACCTGGCGTGGAGTACCCTCGAGTGGGAGAAATACTTTACGCCCTGCCGCTCGCGGTCGTAGTGTTTGTGCTCCGGCTCCTGTTCGAAAGGTAAACAAGAGTTTTCATTTTGTCATGTTGTTCATTAAACGCAACACTCGCCGCTAAAAGGGTTTTAAAATGTGATCCTTACACACTTGAGCACACGGAGAGTTATATTACATGTCTATGTTTAGACACTGAGTCACTATACTTCAACTTTATCAACACAAACCGCAATTGAGCAATGTGTCAGTCACATGGTTCTTTTAGGCGTCACAGATCTGTTTTATTACTCTATTATTTTGGTCGGGAGTGGGGGTAACCCCCCCCCCCCTCAGAGTGCTAAGTCTCCAAACATGTTTTTTTATGTTTTTGATTGCACATTATTCTTTTCGCAAAGTTTACTTGCATGCTTCATTCAAACGGAAGTCCCCAGCATATGGGCTAGACTGAGACTGTGCTTATTTCAAAACCATCTTGTTCCCATGTTGGGGAAAACTATTTCAGATAAACGGGGTGGGTTTGTAAATGCTGGAGGAAACTGGTCAAATGAGACTTTTCTTGTGACACTAATTAGCATTGTAGTCTCTGGAGACCCTCCAGTCTCTTACATGCTCACATGACAGGTCATCACGCTCTGTTTAGATGAGGTGTTACATTCCTTGGGATTTCTTATTTCCCGTGTCTCCCTGAAAAGCCGCTGATATAGTCTACCACCAACATACACCGACACAAATACTTTTAACACAACTTTGTGGTCAAAGCTCAACAGCTTGTCTCAATGACTTGGTTAAAAGTTAATCTATTCCTGCATGTGCAACATAGTTACCTCCTCTCTTACTCCTGCCTTGTTTGAATGCCTGACTTAACTACATGATTTTTACGTCCCTGCCCCCAATCTTTCGTTTTTTTGCCTCCATCTGTGTGTATACAGGCTAGTGGCCAAGCCCTGTGCCCACATACTTCAGATTCAGGCGGGAGTGCATCGTCAAGCCCAGCCCAATGCTGTCCTGGAGAGAGTGTATCAGTCCAAAACGGTATATAATTTGTCCCACGTTTGCCAAGTTGTCTGTTAAATGTCCCTCTGTGTTACACCACTCAGGGCATATTGATATGATCTTATGGGCCTGCCTGCTGGAATTTAGGTGTTTTGCAAGTTGTGGAAACAATCAAAATCAGGTATTTCCTGTCTACCGATGCCCCTCACTAGAGTCCAGAAGCAAAGCAACTGGATGGACTTTCCAAGCAGCTGGACTGGGATGTACGGAAGATACAGAGATGGTTTCGTGTCCGCCGCAACCAAGACAAGCCGAGTCTGCAGACAAAGTTCTGTGAGAGCATGTGAGTTTTATAAATGCTATGTGTAACCATCCATATTGGAATACATACATGCATTTTTTATTTATTTAATTTGTGTTACTTAGGTGGCGCCTCACGTTTTACTTGGGAATTTTTACTTATGCTGTACACCATTTATGGGTGGTGAGTTGTGCTAACTTGCAGAACAAAATTGCTATCAAGTGCCCTGTATGCTTAGGTGATTAAACATTGCTTAATGTTTTCGTTAGTCACCCTGGACATGGAACACCAGACTGTGCTGGGACAACTATCCCTTTCAGGTACATAACTTGTATATTTTTCGGTCAATTGGGTTGTTTGCACTTGGTAATGCTCATGTTAAATGTGTTTTTGTTGTCATCCCATAGCATCAGAGTCCTCAACAATTCAACCACTATGTGGCTGAGCTGGCTTTCTATTGGTCTCTGATGTTTTCCCAGTTCACGGATATTAAACGTAAGGTGAGTCAACATCAATACTGAAAATTGCTCACCTTTGCGTTAAAATATTTTATTGTCTTTCAATCAATCAATCAATGTTTATTTATATAGCCCTAAATCACAAGTGTCTCAAAGGGCTGTACAAGCCACAACGACATCCTCGGTACAGAGCCCACATAGTCTTTGGGTATGAGAATTGCCTGAAGGCTGATCAAGGCTGGTAAAACTGGTTTCACAATGAAAAGGTGCAGTGCCACAAAGATAAATACAAGTTACAAATAGCTTCACATCCACTTGTCATTGGCTCTGAAGAAGTGTGTTTTGTAACGCACACTTGTGACAGAGACTTGAATTGTTTACAATCCTTACGTGTGCATGTAACTTAACATAATACCAACAGAGCCACCTTTTGTCTTTCCTCTCGCTGCTTCATTCATGTCAGGATTTCTTCATCATGCTTGTGCACCACCTGGCCACCATTGTCCTTATCACCTTTTCCTACGCCAACAACATGCTAAGAGTTGGGACTTTGGTCATGTGTGTGCATGACGCATCAGACATCTTCCTCGAGGTAAACAAATAATGTTGTATGGTTTCCCATAACACTTGTTCCATAAAGCTGTTTCAGTTTGTCTTCATAAAGAGGAACTGCACTTCTTGGGGGGAATTTTGCCTATCATTTATCATCACAAGACGACGGATGTTTTTTTTTTTTTTTTTTTAATCTTTTCTAAATATTAAATAAATGCGAAGAAAAAGTCCGCTTACAATGGAGCCAATGGGAGTCGCTCTACTCTGCCTATAAAGCCCTGAAAAAAACATCTAAAGACCTCCATTAAGGTCTAATATACATTATATAAGTATATACTTTATGTAATGTAGTAACATGAAGTTATAATAACGTATATATTTAATATTTTTTTGATTATACATGAATTTAAAAAAACGCATTACAACGTTCACTTTTTTTCCCCACTACCTTACTGTGAGGATTATGCGGAATTTACTAGCTTAAGTAAAACACAAGTCGTGTGCTGAAAGACAAAACTATCCCATCAGTTGGCGTTATATGTCAGTTTTATGTTCTTATTTGGAATGTTTAACAGTAGTGCTACATGATAACTCTCCAAGGTTTATACAAAGTCTGCCATTAGTAGTAGCAAACATAGAATGTACTCTCTTTGCTGTTGTTGACGGAAGTAGCGTTCGTTGGTATGTGCTCTGAGAAATCAATGTACCCAGGAAAAAAGTTATGGTAATGCTTAAATTACCAAAATACTGTAAGTATTACATGTTATCATGAATGTGCCTGTTATTGCATTACAAACACATTTACAGCAAGTGTATAAAACGGTGTGGGAGGTTTTTGGATGGTTTTTAGAGGACTTTTTAGGAGAAATTGTTCGTATCCACATTACCTGCATTATTAGCCCCCTCCTATTGGCAATTTTTTACTAATTTAAACACACAGAACAGGGACATACGTGTGTTCTAGTTTCGCATAGGGATCGTGGATGATAAGCAAAATTACAAAAATAGTGCAGTTTTCCTTTTAAATACAATCACAAATGGGTCTCTCAGCTACATTGAACTGTCAAAGGTCGAACACAATCCATTTTGGTCGATTTCCTGTTTGTGTTCTTTCTGAAACAAATGAGATAAACATTATCAGTTGTACGAGTGAGAAACTTCTACTTATTCTATGAACTGTTGACAGGCGTATAGTGAGTAGGGATTGGTACATTTCACCTTTGAACAGATACGGTACACATTTCCGGTACCTGGAAATCGATACTGGTGCTAAACGGTACCAATTGTCGGTACTTTTGTGTGTGTTGATAATAAATTGTTTGATAATCAAAATCTATTTATGTAATATTTAAATATGAGCTGATTTTGATAACTGAGTTTTTAATTGTTATATCTTGTTTTCCTATTACATTTACAAGTATTTTTAGGGACAAGTGGTAGAAAATGGATGGATGAATGTATATGGTAGACGTTGCATTTCAATTCCAAGACATTAGAGGGCAGAAGTGTGTAGGCTACAGTGTGTTGTCTAGTCAGAAAATACCCTTTGCCATAAAGCTGAATGTGCCGGTCTAGTCTTATGTTGAGCCCTAAGAAGTGTTAATATTGTAAGTATTGTATTTATTACACACCAGCTGTTTGACTGTAATGTGCATGTTAGTTGTAGTTTTCATTACCAAAATTGAAGCTGTTTAAATCGGCATGTAAAATTGCTAATGCCAATCAGTAGCATGTAAATGTAAATTAGCGTCAAGCTAGCGCATTTTGGAAAAGTGGCACCTTACTTTACTCTCGAGTATTTTCTATCAGGCATACTTGCTTTGTTGGCATTGCAAATTGCAACATTACCTAGAGGCGTTTGGCTGAGTATGCAATGAGGGCTGCTTGAGTTTCTTTGCCAAGTGCTTGAGCCGCTATTGAGTCTGCAATAGGACATAACGTGGCGTCACGAGCAGCAACGGTATCGAAATATGGCACCGTTTGATTTTACGTGAATCGATACTCCGTAGTACCAACGGAATACAATCGGTGCCTATAAATCTACCGAATTCGGTACCCATCTGTAATAGTGAGTACTACTCCACATGTTTGATAATCAAAATCTATTTATGTAATATTTAAATATGAGCTGATTTTTATAACTGAGTTTTTAATTGTTATATCTTGTTTTCCTATTACATACGTTTTTGGTGTATTTTTTTGCACCCTTTATACAACAACTTGATTTATAGTTTTTAGATATTTAAACTTTTTTTTACCTAGAATTCTGTTTTACTGGAGTGTGTATCAGGGTATCCGCGGGGTCTTAATAAGTAAAAAAAAGTCTTACATTCAATAATTTGAAGTTAAGGCCTTAAAATGTTAAAATTCTCCTAAAATATCATAAAAGGTCTTAAATACGATTTTGAAAGGTCTTAAAAATCTATTGACGTTACTGTTATTTAAAATATGCATAAACTTCAGTCTCGCTTTGAAATTTTTAGATTTGTAACTACACAGCGGAACTAACTGTGCTGCCCGGTCAGAATTGATCAAACACCACCAGCTATTGCTGTGCGCGCGCAGCTCTGTGTTGACAGCTTAGTGAGCATAGCAGCGGAGAAAACTTAACAAAAGCCCACAGCAAAGCCAAATTACTTGCATAAGATGGGTAACTAAAAGTTCAACGATTTGTGTCTCCTGAACGATCAATTTAATGCATGGTTGAACCCCGTGGATGGAAACGTATGAAGTGTTTAGTACCCAGATGTGCAGCCATCGAGGAGGGAAGTATTTGTAAACATGGCGGTGAAAGTGAATGGAATGATAATGTAAAAGTAAAAAATCCGGGATAAGTCCATGTCAAAAGATGCTGAAACGCCACAAACACTTGCACAACTTTACAAAGATAAACGTAACCCCCCAAAGGAGTGTTATGTGGGTTAAGTGGCGCCAATTGCCGTAGGAGATCAACATGAGTGAAATCATACTATTACATACAGTAAGCACACGCTAATTTCTCTGTGGACTCCGCTGTAAAACTATTAAAAAAACACAATTCTCTTATATTATTTCCATTATTTGTTCCAATAATTTCAGGTCAGCTTCTCCTGTCTACTCATCTTTTCTCTAAGTTTATACAGCAACCGATGTTAAAAGCGGTGTTTGCACTCATCTTATTGTGGGGTGAGGAAAGCAATGGAGATTTGCGAATGTCATCTTGTCATTCCTAGATAAAAACTAATCCTTGTGTATTAGCAATATGTTTTCAAAAAAGTCACAAAAACAGGTCAAATGTATCCATACACACCAGATACACAATGAGCTGAGTACATTTGAATGTTATCCACATTATTCACATTCACAAATTCTGTTTGAGGCTTGCAAGCCATACTCGCCTTCTTTCTTTTTAGACAATCGCTCTGTCTGCACACACTGTTTTTCACAACTTGGTGCAGATACAGTAGTACTGTAGATGTTTTATCGGTTTGCTCAATTCTGACAGCCGAAAAAAACATTACCAAAGTTAACCATTTAGCTTTAGCAGAGATACTAACTGTCCCTTTCACAGACAATATTTTTTTGTGCTTTCCTATACCATTGCTGATGTCGATGTCACATGAAAACACTTGATATGAAGCACACTGCACCTTTTGCAAGAAAATGGCAATCTATGGCAAATCTGAAAATTGGCTGTTACGATGTTTGCTAATATTTTTTTCAATTAGTTTACACTAAAGAAGCTCCTGGTGTATTTAGTTAGTTTAACCATTTTGTTTTCCAATGTGAAAGAGCATTGAATAAATTCATATACTTAAAATTAATTCTGGACCTCTGATTTTACTTTGTTGTATTTTTTGTCCGTATGGATGTGAAATGGTCTTACATTTTCAAGATGGTCTTAAAAAAGTCTTAAAAAGTCTTACATTTGACATGTTGAAACCTGCAGAGACCCTGGTGTATGCCTTATAACTTTTTAAAACTTTTTACAGGCAGCTAAGCTGGCCAACTATGCCAAATACCAGCGGCTGTGTGACGGCCTGTTTGTTGTGTTCAGCATCAGCTTTTTCATTGCCCGGCTTGTTATCTTTCCTTTCTGGTGAGACAAACGTAATTTTTTTTCCCATTCCAATGTTTTTTGCGCACATTTTACGTGATGAATGCATGTCTATTTGTTGCAGGCTTATTCACAGCGTTTTGATTGAGAGCTGGGAGATTTCAGGCCCATACCAGTCCTGGTGGCTGTTTAGTGGGTTACTTCTGGTCCTTCAGACTCTTCATATCATCTGGTTCTACCTCATTGCACGGATTGCAATTAAAGCTATTTTTAAGGGAAAGGTACGTTGCATTCAGGATTCTCAGTATTTTTAGAAATATAATGGGAATGATTC
Source organism: Entelurus aequoreus (assembly GCF_033978785.1). NCBI lineage: Eukaryota > Metazoa > Chordata > Actinopteri > Syngnathiformes > Syngnathidae > Entelurus > Entelurus aequoreus. The sequence continues at coordinate 41,300,708 of NC_084737.1, forward strand.
ACTGATGTCCATTGGTTGTTCACTTGGCTGACTTCTGTGCAGTCCGCGTCGGTTCAGTTCACAATCTGTGTGAATGGTTGTCTGTCTCACAATGTGCCCAGTGATTAGCTGTCGACAAATCCAGGGTTTGTTTGCCTTTCGTCTAAAGTTTGCTGATATAGGCTTCAGATGGTTGGATATTTGTTGTTGTTCTATAATCTTTGCATTTTCCCACCTCTGGAAAACAATTAAAAAACACACCAGTTAATGATATAAGGAGTGTATGAAACAAAGATTATGAGAGTAATTAAAGTTTATTTGTGTTAAATCACATGTCATTAGGCCTTTTTCCACCAAAAGTTTAGGAACTTTCAGTTCTTGTAGACCTGTGTGGCTTGTGTTTCCACCGCATTTTACAGTTCAGGGTAGATTTTACAAATCAGGTTGATGAGGTATGGATGAGTGGTACAGTATACGTCTGCACTGATACCATGTAAGTAAATAGACCATTTTGGTCATTTCTTTTACAAAAGTGTAAGTAAATAGAATACAAAGCAATAACATACAAAACAATAAGATTTAAAAACAAAGTGTACCAGGTTTTACATAAATAGTCAGCTAGGCTTTTGTCCACAGTTACGAAGAGTTAGAAAGTCGTCCCCACAGTAAATTATAAATTCAATGCCTTATAATCAGTTTAAACTTTAAATAACAATATATAGATTATAATTGTCAGTGTTTATCTTATGGAGAGAACAGAAACGCTTCGGATTTAGCTTTAGCCTGATAGCATTAGCATTCGGTTCACTAGGGTTGAGGCTAATAACTACACAAATGGCATGTCACTGACTACTTTTACCGCATGGAACAAAGTAAATATTTGATGTGATTTACCTTAGTTCCACTCGTCCTTCATTTCACATTTATCTGCAGACTTTATATTTCTCAGTAAATGCTTTTAAAATAAGAGTCCGTCTACTTCTTGTAGCTAAACGTATTGAAATGAAGTTTGTAAATATTAATAAACGACCAGTAGCTGCAAAAAAAGACTATTGTGCAGCTGAGTAAAACCACACCTAGATAGTTCCAATAGTCAGAATTGTACAGCACACAGATGCCACACAATGGTTCATGCAACTCGAAAGTTCCTTTTGTTCTTTTTTCTCTTCGTTGTATAGTATGTTGTAATAGGAATAAACAAGAACTAAATCTGCCCAGGTAGTTTTTGGTGGAAACACGGGGTACTTTATTTACCCTGGAAAATGGGGAAGTTCCTGTAAAGATTCCTGCGGTGGAAAAAGGCCTATTGTGACAAAATGTACACCACTTCTTGGGCTAATGGGATGTTACATTGCTTACATATCTACTTGTGGTTTGAGGATAAACTCAAAACATAAATAATGAAAATAAAGTACCATATTTTTCGGACTATAAGTTGCAATTTTTTTTCATAGTTTGGCCGGGGGTGCGATTTATACTCAGGAGCGACTTATGTGTGAAATTATTAACACATTACCCTAAAATATCAAATAATATTATTAGCTCATTCACGTAAGAGTCTAGACGTATAAGATTTCATGGGATTTAGCGATTAGGAGTGACCGATTGTTTGGTAAACGTATAGCATGTTCTATATGTTATAGTTATTTGAATGACTCTTACCATAATATGTTACGTTAACATACCAGGCACGTTCTCAGTTGGTTATTTATGCGTCATATAACGTACACTTATTCAGCCTGTTGTTCACTATTCTTTATTTATTTTAAATTGGCTTTCAAATGTCTATTCTTGGTTGGGTTTTATCAAATAAATTTCCCCAAAAAATGCGACTTATACTCCAGTGCGACTTATGTTTTTTTCCTTCTTTATTATGCATTTTCGGCCGGTGCGACTTATACTCCGGAGCGAATTATACTCCGAAAAATACGGTAGTGAAAGGAACATTTTTTTTCTCTTCTGATTGAGTTGTGCTGTATTCCAGGTGGAAAAAGACGACCGCAGTGACATCGAGAGCAGCTCAGACGATGACATTCATTCCAATAACAGTAAACATCCCAGTAAGACCAGCGGTACCACCACTAACATAAATGGAGAAAATCATGACCACTGACCAAGAGTGGAAATTTTGTATTTTTTTCACCTCCTTTGTGCCGTTTGAAACTTTTCTGTCACTTTGACCATGGCAAGAGATAGCCAAAGAGAGGCCTGTGTGCAGTGTCCGGTGTATGACTGGATTCTGTTTACACTTTGTCATGTTTACACCTGCTTCAAGAGTGAACTGAGAATTATGATTGAGCAAACAAGTCTGGTTTGCATTCTCACTATGTGTGCCTTTTTGTGTGTATGGGTGTTTGTCTGTGTGCAAACTTATAATATTACAGAAATTTCCTTGAAAACAGAAGACAACTGTCGATACCATTTCATATAATGAATTACATTTTATTACAGATTGTAATAGTTTTACAGCTGGAAAACAAAATCCCCGTATCTGCCTTACAGAATTCACTTCAACTTGTGTAATCCTAGAATTTCCAAATGCCAAATATGTTTTCTTGATAAAAAAACAAAAAACCTCTGTTATCAAAGGAAAGAAATAGCAGGATATATGTTATGGTAATTATTATGAATGTTCACGTGAACTTGATTTTCCAATTTCACTAAAACATTAAATACATTTTGTGATCCACAAGCCCTCTTTTGTTACACGCATACTTGACTGGACTAAGTATTACTCACTTGAGGGTAAGAATGGGTAGGAGATGTTGCACTCAGAATTTCTCAATTTTCTCAACAAGGTCTATTTGAGCAGTCCCACAATTTCAGTAATATGCGGCAGGGTTAATCTACAGTGGGAGGAGCAGAGTGTACTGTTACTGTACACAACAATGTTTGAGGTTTTTTTCCAAATTTTCACAAGTGTTGCTTTTTATCAAATTCATAGCGCAGAATATATTTTTTTGCAGCCAGGTGATTCTCATTCTTTGAGACAATGCTTTTGTACAAGGCTTTGCAAAGCAGCAGAGTCCTCTGCTGGCCAAATTAAACCTCAAACACTACTTCCATCCATCCTTTTCTACCGTTTTCCCTCTCAGGGTTGCGGTGGAGCAGGAGCCTATCTGCATTATGGCGGAAGGTAAGGTACACCCTGGACAAGTCTCTCCATACATAATGCCCCAAATTCAGCTACCTTTATGGCAGATTTAACACGGAAGTAAAAATAGTATATGTTTATTTTGTTGATTCAGGCTCACTTGCAGAAAATGTTGCAGCCACTTGCACTTTTCTCCACAGTCACCAATCGCAGTTTGCGTCACGTTGACTCCACTGTTGGCTATTCAGCTTGGCCAGAGCAAAAAGCTATATTCGACTTACAACTTTGTCATATTTTTTAATCGTACTTTTCCTGACAATTACATTTTTTTTAAATGGTTATTTATGAGATAATGTCTGTATATATATATATATATATATATATATATATATATATATATATATATATATATAATATTGCAATTCAGGCTACACTGTGGACTTTGCCGAGACACCAATTTAACATGCATCTTTATAGTGTCCCTCTATCTCAGGGGTCTGCAACCCAGGGCTCTGGAGCCACATGTGGCTCTTCTGCCTCCTTGTTGTGACTCTCAGATTGTTTTAACCCCAGAGTAAGAAATGTTCGCATTTTTATAAAGAGTTCTATAATTTCTGACTGTCTCTGACACACAGACAGGCTTTTAACGCCATTGAGGACACCAATGGCGTAACTACCATTGAGGACACCAAGGTAATGTCCCCAGTATTTATTGTAGCGCCAAAAAAGAAGATGATATGACTGATTGTAAATGTACTTTGAGTAGCACATTGTGTGTGCTGTACATCACCATACATTAATCATCATCTTACAATATGCGATCTTTGGTCATGCACAGCCCATTACAACTCCCGACAGCGTACCGCAATGAAGTCCTCGTTTACTTTAAACATTATCCGAGCCGAAATGTGCTGTCAACATAACGTTAACATTATGTAACTAATGTTGCTTTCACCTGAATTAAATTGATGCGAAACGCTGTCGGTATAACACCATCGTGTCAGTCAGATGGGGCCCGCCCTAAATGCAGAACATGCTCTGTGCATTGGGCTTCGCGATCAGTGAGGGGGCCCGTTTTGCGTGAAGATACACATTAAAATGTATGAATTTTGAATGACAAGGCACTTCATATAAAATTTTACCCCAAACGTATTCTTGGCTACATCATGCTCTGTCACTGATTGAAATAATGAGGAGAGATTTTCCTTCTTTACTTCCAGTGGCTTTCTTCCCTTTGCAAGCACTAATGGCGCCCATTAGTGCTTGCAAAGTGAAGCAGATGGTTGCGAATGCAAGTCGTGGTTTTTTTTATTTATGTTTTGATGATGTTAAAACTGTTTAATACGCTAAACTTCAGCATATGAATATAAAAAAGTGGACGGCTACAAAATCATGCTGATAGTCAAAAAAGTTGGATAATACCTCAATGAAAGCTTTTGTAATTCTGGAAATTTGTTGTGTTACTCAAGATAATATTATAGTATTTATATGGTGCTGGGATACCCATGGTTTCAGCCTTTCAAAGCTTTTCTTGGACAACCAATTTTTGACCTTGGTATTTGTCATTTGTTATGGCCCTGAGCCGTGAGGAAGGCAAGTAAAAGAGACTGGAAGCCTATGTGCTCAGTTCAGCTTCTCGAGTGTGCAACCCCTTGGGTAAGCTAACCATGAATACTTGCTACGAGAGAAAAGGGAAAATAGTTGAATTTCATGTGGACAGATTGGTTTTCCTGTAAAATAGAAAAAGATGAAAACTATTTAAAAGTTTATAAGCTGTGTTACATTTTGTGGCTGTATACTATTTTTCTTTAGTGGTAAAGACAGCAACATGTATCTTTTGATAGTAAAGGTTGCAGACCCCTCTGTCTAGATCAGGGGTCGGCAACCCGCGGCTCCGAAGCCACATGCGGCTCTTTGACCACTCTGATGCGGCTCAGCTGCATACTTGCTGACCCTCCCGATTTTCCCAGCATATATGCCGACCCTCCCGATTTTCCCAGGAGACTTACGGATCTCAGAGACTCTCTTGTGGGCAAATGTTCCCCGATTTTCAACCTAATAACTAACTAAGGGCGTGCCCTAATGGCACTGCATTTATTGTCCCCCATAGCCTGTAAAAACAGTGTGTCTGCCCGGCCACAGTATGTAGCTTTAACTTGCACACGTAGGAGACAGCAAGGCATACTTGGTCAACAGCCACACAGCTTACACTGATGGTGACCGTATAAAACAACTTTAACACTGTTACGTTACAAATATGCGCCACACTGTGAACCCACACCAAAAAAGAATGACAAACACATTTCTGGAGAACCTCCGCACCGTAACACAACATAAACACAACACACAAATACCCAGAATCCCATGCAGCCCTAACTCTTGCCCCCCCCCCCCCCCCTCCGTGCGTCGGTTGAGGTGGGCGGGGTTTGGTGGTAGCGGGGGTGTCTAATGTAGACCGGAAGAGTTAGGGCTGCATGGGATTCTGGGTATTTGTTTTGTTGTGTTTATGTTGTGTTACAGTGCGGATGTTCTCCAGAAATGTGTTTGTCATTCTTTTTTGGTGTGGGTTCACAGTGTGGCGCATATTTGTAACGTAACAGTGTTAAAGTTGTTTTATACGGATACCGTCAGTGTAAGCTGTGTGGCTGTTGAACAAGTATGCCTTGCTGTCACTTACGTGTGCAAGCAGGAGCCGCATTCAACATGTGGCCAAGCAGGTACGCTGTTTGAGCAGGCTGTAGAGGGCGCTAAAAACAGTGCCATCACACCCTGGAACTCGGGAGTCTCCCGGGAAAATTGGGATGGTTGGAAAGTATGACGTTATCAAGCGCCATTCAATTAAAATTTGCGGGCCGCACTAACATTACATTTTCACATTGAGGTGCCGGCCGGGGCGTGTGTCTGAGACCCCTGGTTAAAACATAGCACAAAGCAAAAAAAGCTTTGTATGCAGTGTTATTTAATTTTAAATTGTCAAAGGAGTTTTGTGGCTCCCTTTGTTTTCTTTAATTTGTGAAACTTGTCAAAATGGCTCTTTGAGTGGTAAAGGTTGCCGACCCCTGGTCTAGATGCATACTTTATAGTGCAGGCAAAACAGTTGACGCCACCATTTGTAAAGAGATTAATTCAAACAAATGAAACAGACTTATTTGTTAATACAGTATCTCCGTTCAAAATCATAACAAATAACTTGGAAGTTAACTACCTGCACAGGCATCTAGATCAACAATATTATTTTCTGGAGAGGGCAGGTAAAGAAGAAAAGTGCAAGTGGAAACAAGAAAACAAAAGTGCTTGAACAGAAATACCACCAAGCAAAGGAAAATAAACACTAGTCCAAAACTGTCATGTAGGATCATGACAAGAGCTTCCATTTTGTATAGCACTTATGAAATAGAAATTATATCAGCCCTAACGAGACATACCTTAAGCATGCAATGGGTAAGTAAGGCCTTTGAAAAATGTTGAACAGTTAGATTTTTGATCCTCCAATGCAGTCACTGGCATGTCTGCACAAATTATGGAGTTCCACCAGCTTCACCAAAGAATTGTTGGATATTTCTAACGTTAATTCTCCTCCATCATTGCTCGTGTCTCTTGTCTTCTTGTGTAAAAAAACAAACAGAAAATGGGAGCAGAGTGGAATGTGCTGATGAGGAATGGAATGGCAAGCAAATATAGGAGGTAGTCCAGCCATATTTATTGAAACTGTATCCTGTAAAGTAGTTGACAATTTTGCACGTAGCAGAAGGGAAATAAGAGACAAATGAGACATGGCTAATCTGTTCAGCTGGAAAATAAGTGCACGTAGGAACAAACCAGCTAGTTTGCAAAACTGCTTTAGAAAATTTCTGTATTTTTGGTCTCTATTGTCTTGATGAAAACAGCATTTGCCTTCCGTGGCTGCTGTCTGACGACTGTTAGGAGCACAGTAAGCAATATGATAAGCATTTTCTAAAATTACTTCTGACAACTTACTTTGCCTCGGGTTTGTGGGCACTGATGATAGTATCTTGTTCGTCTGTTTGTCAAGAAAATGCAAGATGGGTGTAAGCTTTAGTAAAGTTCTAATGTATCTTCAAATAAATTAATAATCCAACTGACCGATCCTGTTCCTCCTTCCAGAGGTTTCTTGTAGGTGGAGATCTCAATATCTAAAGCCATTTTGACATTCATGAGATCCTGGTGCTCTCGGACCTGCTACGCCATATCCAGCTTGGACTTCTGCAAAGCCAGATCCAGGTCCCGAATGTGATATTTGCCGTCGTCGGTGGCCGCCTCTCCACGGTGCTCGGCTTCAGCTATCTGATTAAAATGATTCAGGATGCTATTCAGGAAACAATCCCTGAAAAAACTATCAAAAATCATACCTCAGAAAAAAATCCCTGGATTACAAGGGGGATCTTAAAGTCCATCAGACAAAAGAATAAACTCTACAAATGTTATATTTCGAACCCTACCACTGTCAACAAAGAAAAATACACAAATTATAGAAATAAATTAACTCATATTATCAGGAAAAGTAAGCGCAACTATTATTCTGAACTATTACAACCATCACATGGGGATTGTAGGAGAACATGGAACGTGTTGAATACTGTTCTCAACAAGGGACATAAGGCCCCTGTTGTTCCGGATACAGAGTCCAATAGGGCTGATCTTGCCAATAGTTTTAATACCTTTTTTGCTTCTATTGGGGAAAACCTATCTAGTTAGTAAAATAAGTCAACCTCCAGGGTATTCCTTTAAATAATTTTTATCAGGTACCTACCCTAGCTCCTTTTTCATGCAGCCAACCGACATCAATGAGCTTTATACGATCATTATGGACCTAAAGACACTTGTGATTTAGGGCTATATAAATAAAGATTGATTGATTGATTGATAAAGTCATCACATACAGCTGGAGTGGACGGGATATGTAGCAAAATCTTGAAAGCCATAGCAAATGTGATCACAAATCCTCTTTGTCACTGTATAAACCTGTCACTATACCACTATGGTGTCAGAGGGGTACCTCTCAATTGGTTCCGTTCTTACCTATACGGAAGGCAACAATGTTTATGCGTCAATGATCACAATTCACCCTGTATGACCATAAATTATGGGGTTCCCCAGGGATCCATCTTGGGGCCTCTCCTTTTTATCCTATACATAAATGAGTTTGTAAACTCCTCCGAAACTTTTCATAAAATAATTTTTGCTGACGATACAAATTTCTTTACCTCACACAGGAGCCTACACGATCTACAAGTAACTGTCAATTCAGAGCTTGTGAAAGTGGATTCCTGGTTCAAATGCAATAAGCTCTCACTTAATGTTAATAAAACAAATTTAATTGAATTTCGTTCTTATAAAAACCGGACAAATACTGAGCACTGCCATATCAACATCAATGGGCAGGAAATACAGAGAGTGTACTCCATAAAATTCCTGGGGGTCATCATTGGCGAATACCTCAATTTCAAATGTCACATTAGCCATCTGTTAAACAAATTATCCAAATATGTTGGCCTGTTCTTTCACCTTCGTCATTATCTTCCTCTTTATGCTCTACTTACCCTATATAAAACTCTCTTTGAACCACATCTAAACTACTGTAATGTCATCTGGTGTAACACCTTCCCTACCTACCTTCACAAATTAGAATCCATGCAAAAGAAAATCATACGGGCCCTGTCATGGTCCAAGTTTAATGCCCCCACTCGACATCTATTCCATAATTATCCTCTCTTAAGACTGACAGAGTTCAATATTTATCACAATGCTTGTCTAACCTATCAAGTCATTCACAGGCTGAATCTTAGGCTCTGTAGCTTGGTTCCTATCTATCATCCCCAGCATGCCCACAACACTCGTAACTTAGATCTGATATCAGGTAAACATCGTCTACTGGCTTGTACCGCTCAAAGTGTTGTATGCAGGGGACCAAAGATTTGGAAACGGCTTAATGAGAGCCTCAAGATGCTGTATCCATTCTCCAACTTCAAAAAGAAACTGAAAACTTACCTATCTCTAATGCCTCATGTGGGGTAGACTACTGTTGGGTTTTGCATGGTTGAATGAATGTACTGTATGTATGTATGTGTATGCTTGCTTTAGTACTGTTATCTTGTGTTTATCACATAGCGTTGTTTTTTTTTCGTTGTGTTTTTTGTGCTTGCCACCATGTTTCATCATTCCATGTAAATACTGTCCTCTGGACCCCCTGTCAAAAGCTTCTTCTAGCTTATTTGGGGGACCCTTTCACTTACCAACATCTTTAAATGATATCCACTACTATTGTAATTGTTCTATGGTACTGTGAATAAAACTTGAAACTTGAAAAAAAAAATTAAAATAAATAAATCTGTGTTTCAATGTTCATACGCTACAAGTGTAAGGGACGGACTGCGTGAGCATATTAGAAGAATTAATCTTAAAGCCCTTTACAAACCCTTCACTCACCTGTCCCTTTACACACTGAATCTCATTCTGCAGATTTTGAATGGTTCTCGAGTATTTCCACCTTGGTGCTGCGTAGTTGGTTGTCGTACTGGTTGGCCTCAGCTGTAATCTGCTCATACTGGTATGCATCCATCCATCCATTTTCTACCGCCTATCCCTTATTGCAAACAAGACGACAAGGTGAATTGTTAGGCCGCCCCTCACTATGCACAGATCACGCGCAGGGCCCTGCAATCAGTGAGGGGCGCCCCATTTTGCATGGAGAAGCGCATGAGAAATTTTCAATGAATGAATGGGCGCTTCATATGGCATTTTTACCGGAAACATGTTCCTAGCCTCTTCCTGCTCCATCACTCATGTGAATATAATAGCAAATTTCCCCTCAAATGTTCATCAAAACACATATCTGTCAAAAATACAAACTTGTATTCGATTTACTAGGGTTAAGGTTACACAAATTGTGTAAATATCCTGACACATAAGAGACTATTTATATTTACCGTACCAAAAGAAGAGCAGACAGCGGCTCACGCTTCCTCTTACTTTATGTAACATCGAGGGAGAAATGACACGTCTCAACTATGGTCCATGAAGGAGCCCAGGATTGCTTTTATTTATTTTTATGTACGAGGATTATTTTTATTTATTTTTATGTATGAGGATTATTTTTATTAGAGGTGGGAATCATTGGGCACCTTACACTTTGATTCGATTTTGATTCTTGGGGTGACGATTTGATTCAAAATCGATTCACGACTAAACACGATTCTTGTGATACTTTATTTGTTATGTTCTGTTGCTCGTCTGCCTTCCCTATTATTTTGTCCGTGCTGTTATCTTTTGTTTCTCCTCCTCAGTGCTTCTTTCCTCGGCGGGGGACGGCCTAATTGGACACACCTGATCCTAATTTTTCACAGGGCACTGAGCGCTCTTGGGTACAGTCTCATACTGTACCTTCTGCTTCCACGCTTCTGCTGCAGATCAGTAGTTTTTATTTTTTTATTTCTTTTTTACTCTCACCTTTAATTTTTTTGAGTGTTTATCTTCTGTGGACTGAAGCAATTCCCAGTGTGTCCTGGCTGTCCCCTCGATGACCACTGGAAACTCCATTGTGGACTATATTTTTATGGTGTGCACTTTTTATCCATCTCCTTTTGTTTGGACTATTATCATTAAACAACTGCAATTTTCTTTCAACCTTGCCTCACGTTTCTGCATCCGGGGTTCAACTAGCGACTGAGTTGTAACATTATTTGGTATATAAATTATAATAAAACCTTTTAAAAACAGGTTACAGGTTACAACAGCTGCTCTTGCCTGCTGACTTACGATTTATAAGCCCAGTAATGGTCTAAAAATGTCCTTAAAATGAAAAAATATATATTATTTACAAAAATTACATTATGGTAATCTAATAAAAGAAAATAAAGCAACTCCAACCCAATCCTAGCTTAATAATACTAAGGATAGAAATATACAAAGCAATTGAGAAGACATACAAATACAATCCGAAAAAAATAAAAAAATAAATCAATAATATCAATTGTTTGTTTTAATCCAAAAATGAATCCTTAAAAAAAATAGATAGCAAAACATTATATATATATTTTTTGAATCGATTTTTGAAAATCATGAATTGATTTAAGATAAATAATTGCAACTATTTAATTGTGAATCAATTGTATTGAGAATTTTTTGTAGAAAATGGATGGATGGATGGTACCTCTTTTACTGTATTAAATTCAAAAACTGCTATGGAAACATGTCAGAATGTATAGTGTAGTGGTTAGTGACAAATATTAATTATTAATTTAACGGTGCTTAGTGGTGAAAATTCTTTATTTTTACCCATGTCCCAGGAGATTTCCCATATTTTGAAATGCAAATGTTGACAGGTATGGCAATTACACCGGGTTCGGGCCCATGTCGGAGTTGTCTCAGGAAGCATTGCAAATGTATGCTTTAATGATGTTAAATTTTTTGTTTTGCACTAAAAAAGTACAAAACATGCATAAAATTAAATTCACGTTTAAAAAATGATAAAAACAGTATTTTGTCCTTCAAATACAATTCTGATTAGCGCCCCAATTTAGCTGTCAAACAGCACTAGATGCAGCCTCTACCTTGTTCATGTACCAGACTTCAGCATCCTCACGGTTGCGTTTAACTATATCTTCATACTGAGCCTTGACATCCGCCACAATCTCCTCCATGTCCAACTGGCGGCAGTTGTCCATCTGCCCCACAACAGAGGTTTCCCTCAGGCTCTCCGGCAGCTCACGGATTTCCTTCAGACAGAAAAGCACCCAATGTGAAATACTGTAGACCAGGGATGTCAAAGTCAAGGCCCGTGGGCCAGATCCGGCCTGCGAATGAATTATCTATTGCCCACGGGATGATATTTTATTAGTATTAGAACCGGCCAGCAAGTCACAGCCGCCTGCTGCTGTTTTGCACGCACCAATACTCCATCAGTGCTGGCGCCAGGAATTTTCAAATTGGGGTTCAGGGTCCCACAGGCAATGTTTGGGGTTTCACTTGTTTGTAACAGTTTTGAAAATAAATGATAAATGTATGCATTATCCTGTTATATTTCGCATTCTATATTGTGTTTTGGAAAAACGTTGTCATAAACCTTACTTAATTCATTTTAAAAAATTATGTAAATGCATATGTAAATTTATTCAGTTAAAAACATTAATTCACTTTCTTCTTTCCTTCATGGATCTAAACTTTACCGCTGCCGGTATTTTTTTCTAAATTTTTGTTGTAATATTTTCAGAATGTGTTTGATCTATTTTTGGCCAAAGTAAGACAAAAAAAACAATCTGAAGTTGTCTTTATTTTTTTGTTTTAATGCCGTGATTTTAATAGTCCGGCCCGCGTGTGCACAGATTTTCCTCCATGTGGCCCCTGAGCTAAAATGAGTTTGACACCCCTGCTGTAGACGAAAAACAGCTGGGACTATGAGCGTATACCTCATGCCTAGCGTTGAGGAAGGTAAGTTCATCATAGAGACTGCCCACCTTGTCCATTAGAGTCACTTTAAACAAATAGCCAGTATCCACACTCTCGGGGACATGATGGAAGTATGTGTTTGATGACACAAGTAGTTTTTCTTGACTTTCGGTCTGTCATTGCTACACTGTACCTTTTTGAGAGTGACAAACTCATTCTGTATATCACTATTCCGAAGGAGTTCTTCTTCATACCTGCAACAGCCAACAATGTATGGATATTATCATCATTCACTTTATTAAACAGGCATAACTGGTTCCGACTTTGTTTTGGAGTCCTCCACATTGTTGTGCATAGCGGTGTTTTCCACTTTGAGTTTGAGCGTGTCGTTGTCAAGAACCTCAAACTGTCTTTGCAGTTGGTCAATGTACGACTTCAGCATGGGCTCAATGTTGCAGGTGCGAGGAGGCTCTGCCTCCAACAGCTTCCACTTAGTTTCTAGCATTTTGTTCTGCTGCTCTTAGTATCTAACCTGCAACGCACAGACACATACAAGTAGTTGAGCATATCAGAGAGGGTTACAGGGACTACTTTACCTTGTCAATGAATCAGGCAAAGCGGTTATTGAGAGTCTTGATTTGATCTTTCTCTTTTGTGCGTACAGCCTGGATGGTTGGGTCAATGTAAATGTTTATTGGGGAGAGCAGTCTCGTGTTGATAGTCACAGGTGTTATCTGGTTAGCCAAGGTGGAGGCCCTACGGATGGTGTAGGAACCCAAGAACTGGCTGGTGAATCCTGAAGAGGACGAACGCGTCCCCACATAGGTGGATATCTTGTTCCCCACACTCATGGTAGCACCGTGTCGACAGTTCACTGCTCAAGAGATCAGCTGTTAGTTTAAGCTTTGCTGTGCATCTTGCATATTTTAGGGTCCTTTATTGTATAGGCAGGAGTGGGTGTGGCGTGATGGTGAAGTTATGCAGCACCCCAATGTGGTAAAACCAGTCCGACAAATACCAATGCTTTTTTCCCCTGTTACTACTTCTTTAAAGTGGTTTGTGTAGGTCTGTGAAGCTGAGCTTCTGGAATTCACAGTCATCCACAAACTCATTAAGAGTCTTAGTCATTTTAAAGGATAAATTACCACATGTCAAAATGATTGCCTTTCTAATTAGTTTTTAAAAATGATGTACTTCTTCTTATGCTTTCTGATCTCTCTCTCTATGTCCACTACTCAAGTATGAAAATCTGTATTTCGTTCCCTGTATGTAACATATGGAGAATGACAATGATAATAACGCTTGAAACCTTCAAATAGTTTATTAATTGAATTATTATTATTGTATTATTGAGAAATAGTTGGATGATTCAAGGTCGCCAGCTTTCACCTTGAGACGTTTTTAAAATTCACTACCCATAAAAACATTTAAAAAAATAATAATCAAGTAAATCAATTTCACAGTTCCATTCCAAAAAACTGTAAATATATCAATTTTTTTACTTTAAACAATTACATTTTTTAAAAGTACTCCAGCCTCAAATAAACATATCAGATATGAGTTATATTTAGTTTTTTTTTCCCCCAACCCTTTTAATGATAGTATGCTCATGAAATTATATCGTTTTTATTGAACAAAAACAAAAATAAATAAACAAATAAATGGGTTATACTTGTATAGCGCTTTTCTACCTTCAAGGTACTCAAAGCGCTTTGACAGTATTTCCACATTCACACACACATTCACACACTGATGGCGGGAGCTGCCATGCAAGGCGCTAACCAGCAGCCATCAGGAGCAAGGTTGAAGTGTCTTGCCCAAGGACACAATGGACGTGACTAGGATGGTAGAAGGTGGGGATTGAACCCCAGTAACTAGCAACCCTCCGATCGCTGGCACGGCCACTCTACCAACTTCGCCACGCCGCCCCTAAATAAATTCCATAAAATAAATTTCAGGGAGTGTTCATGTGTGTTTGTGTATATGTACAGTGCATCCGGAAAGTATTCACAGTGCTTCACTTTTCACACATTTTCTTATGTTATAGCCTTATTTCAAAATGTAATAAATTCTAGATTCTAGATTCTACACACAATACCCCATAATGACATGTAAATTGTTTTTTTTTTTTCATTTTTGCACATTTATTAGAAATAAAAAACAAAATTATCACATGTACATAAGTATTCACAGCCTTTGCTTCATACTTTATTGATGCACCTTTGGCAGCAATTATAGCCTAAAGACTTTTTGAATACAATGTCACAAGCTTGCCATACCTATCTTTGGGCAGTTTCGCCCATTCCTCTTTGCAGTAGCTCTCAAGCTCCATCAGGTTAGATGGAAAGTGTTGGTTTTCATCCATTTCTCTGTACATGTCCGGTAAGTCCCTCTTGTTCTTCTGCTTTTTTATTTTTAAAACAATTTTTAACTAAAGTGCCAATACTTACGCATGTTAACCCAGCTTTGCGTTTTTTTGTCGAGGTTGATGCATTGAATTCAGGAGTTGGAGCAGTACTTTTCCAGCATTCCCCGGTCGACCAGAGGCCTCATCCATTTTCCTTCTTCTCGCATGACCTCACAGCTGCTGAAAGAAACTATGATGTGGGAAAGCGAGAGCTCCTGGCCGTCGTCGTTGTGCTACAGGAGTGGAGTCACTGGCTGGAGGCGACTGCCACTCCATTCATGGTCGTCACTGATCACAAGAACTTTGTATCAGAACTGCTCAAAGACTACATTTCCTCCAGGCACGTTGGTCTCTGTTCTTTACACGCTTGAATTTCTCCATCACCTACAGACCTGGTTCCCGCAACATCAAGACTGATGTCCTCTCCAGAGTCTACAGTCAGACCATCGTACCTGTAGCTCGAGTGATGGGAGCACTCCAGTAGAAGGTGAAAAGAAGGGTGTCCATCGCAGCCGCTGAAACTAAGGTGCTTGACATCGTCTCTGCGGGCAAGCTGTTTTTTCCGGCTGGACTGTGGTCCGAAGTCCTGCAGTGGGGACAAGCCTCAAATGCGTCCTATCATCCCGGCGTGAGGCGTACTCTGTTCGTGGTCGCTCAGCAATTTTTGTGGCTTGCGATGGGTGAAGACGTCAAGGAATTTGTCAACGCCTGCTTCGTGTGTGCCCTAAGCAAGGCTTCCCATCGTCCGCCAGCTGGTCTGCTTCATCCTCTACCCATCCCGCCACGACCATGGTGCCACATAGTCCTGGACTTTAACACAAGTCTCCCAGTCTCACTGAGGAATTATGTTATTCTCAATGTGGTAGATCGATTCTCCAAAATGGCACACTTCATCCCCCTGTCCAAACTACCTTCATCCCTAGAGAATGCTTAACTGCTCGTCAGACACGTGTTTCGGATCCATGGCATCCCTCTGGACCTGGTCTCGGACAGGGAGCCCCAGTTCGCTTCTAATGTTTGAAAGACTTTTTGCAAAGTGCTGGGTGCATCAAGAAGCCTTTTCCTTTAGGATATCACCTGCAGACCAACGGCGACATGCTTTTTTTCCCCCCCGTAACAGAATACGATGAATTGTATGTAGCACTTGGCTTCACTGTAACCATGGTGGGAGACAAGGAAAAACCGGTGTGTTGTTTATTTTAATGTTAATAAGCTTACAATGTAATGCAGAAGTATAGTTGTAACAATATTATGAACAAATTATACTATTTATAGTCACGGTGGAGAGTGGGGGGGGGGGGGGTGTGAAATATTTTCTTCATCCTAAGGGGGCTGTAACAGAAAATATATGAGAAACACTGCTCAACGGAATTGAGCAAACCAAGACCTGGAGACAGCGCTTCGGTGCTCATAACAGTATGTTGACATAACTCCACCGTTTGTTTGTTTTTTTTAATCGAGAAAACAAAAGTAAAAGCGTACAAACATACCCAACAACCAATGGAAATAATCTCATGTGTGCTTGCCTTCAGTGATAACTGAACTGTATCATCAAATACTCATGGGTATTTATGGCCTATATGAGAACAGATTATACCACTTAATGTACTTTAATATGTATAGAATAGAATCAAATAAAATAGAATACAATAGAATTAATGTCTACTGTCCACCGAGGTGGAACATTGTCTTTGGCTTACCAACACAGGAATCAATCAATCCATCAATCAATCAATCAATCAATCAATCAATCAATCAATCAATCAATCAATCAATCAATCAATCAATCAATCCTTTTTATTGTCATTGCCATAATAACATAATTTCAACAGGATTTTGTTGAAGCACAGTACAGCCCCTTGGAAAAGTGCAGTGATGAGCAGTTAACTTGATCTTAATAGTCTTCTTGTACATTCATAGGTAGTCTAATAACAGTAGTTTTCTGTAGCATTATGGCAGGACAGAACAGACAGACAGAACTCAAATATTGTCATATATAAAAACTGCTGTTAAATGATACACTTTTTAAATCAGATTATTCACACTTTTAAATTGAATGCATTATGATTAATCGCAGTAAATTACTGTACTTGCTTGCATAATTTAAATTAACTTTAAAAAAGAGCCCTCAAAGTGTAATTTCATTGTCGGAATGTCATACAGGAACATTTGTAAATGTTTTAGCTGAATGTACATAATTTATTTGCTCAAATCTTGCTGATAGTTTTATCTGAAGTCCAATCAGGGTATATTTTGAAGTGAAATTTGCCAGTGAGCACGGATGTATGCATGGACCTGCTCCCCTTTTCAAGTAATCATCATCCGTTAAAGTCAAGGAGTTTGTGCACTTGAAATTAATTGCGTGATTAATCTGTGTTTATATATGGTTAATGAGATAATGTTTTCGGATTAAGGTAATCGCATTAGTTAATTTGTTAAATTTGACAATTCTAAAAATACATTTAATAGACATAAAAACCGAGGTTAGGTAAAAATAGGAATACAAGTAAAGATAAGATCTAGAAAAGCATCATTAAAACATAGAACTAGAGCAGTTGTGAAATTATGAATAGCAATGGATATTGGTATTAAATATTTTTTACAAGGACCATTTGGCAAAGCGAGCTCTTTAGCACCTCCCAGACTTCATACGCTCAAAATGACAGGATAGAGAATGTGAACCGTCTGCTACGAGTCTCAAGCTTTTTTTCCCTCATCATGTATATGTGGGCCAGAGGCTTCACACAATTTTCCCAGCCATTTGAATAATTCTGTCGAGTTTGTTAAAATGACTTGTAAAATTGTAGGGGGAAAACCCAGAAGATCACTCAGCACTAATATGCAGCCTATGATGTTTTAACAACATCTTGTATTTATTCACCGACAATGACAAGAAAGAAAGGAAGGAAGACAAATAGAAAGATATAAAGAAAGAAGGAAAGAATGAAAGAAAGAAAGTTTAAAAAAAAAAGAAAGAAAGACAGTAATAAATAAATAAATAAATAAATGTTTGTGTTCTTTTGTGGTTCCTGTGCCTAAATATATTTACAAAGACCTGGTTGTGCAAATAAACTAACGCCATGTTAAGTCCTAGTAATAAATGTTGTGATTTTTGGTCCAATCTACTGTGTTTTCTTTCTCGATTTTCTTAACAGAAACTAAAAGCTTAGTTGTTGTGCAGGAAAGCAAAGGGATTTGTTCAACACAGATGACCATTATTTGTTAGCATTAAAAAATTATCCTTAATAGTTTTTATAAACTAGGTGAACAAATCTCTCGTAGGCTCAACAGCACATACTATATCTTGATATTGCTAGCAAAGATTCATGCTGAACCACAGGGACATTCGGACATTAAAATTGCATTTTTTAAATTAAATTATGCAAGTGAGAAATAACCTGTGACTGATCATGATTAATTCAAATGGACAAATGTGATTAAGCTGATTTTTTTTTATATATCTTTTAACTGCAATGAACATAAATAAGTACAGTGATGATGTTTTTTGTTTTTTTTAACTCTAGCACATTTCTGCCTGATTTTGACTGCCTGTGGTCATGCCAACTTTCTCTTTCCTTTATATCTTCTGAGATATCCAGAAAAAACCCAACATGGCTGGCAAAGGTTAATTTTCAAATGGGCTGTTTGGCACAAAAGTTCTATTAAAACAACCTCTGCATAGGCGCTACCAGGCGAACAATCTGAGGATTTTTGTTTATCTTCATCACTATGCTGCTAGCTTGCTGAACTTGTACTGAACCTGTTATCAGTGTGGTTTAACACAATGCAGATTCAGATAACAATAAGGGCTCTTGGTACCTTATAGTTTTAATATCAAGTAATGCATGTGGGTATGTGTTTCAATTATGTTCTTCTGTCCCCCAGAATGTAATGATCCTTGGTGACTTCAACGCTGATGAAAAATGTGTTACTCACAAGGGAATGAAGGAGCTTCGTATTCGCAGTGACAAGAACTTCCACTGGCTCATTGGTGATGATGTAGACACGACTTCCAACACAGCGAATGCACACACCTACAACAGGCATGTTTTCTTCAAAATGCCTCAATAATGACATTTCAAAGGACTGGTCTTCCATTGCATCTCTGAAAAAAAGCAAGGAAAGCTTACTCCTGGCTTGTTTTGATCGTTTTCAAACAGGATTGTTGTGTATGGAGATGACGTGATGGCAGCCATTGTGCCACAGTCAGCCAAACCATTCAATTTTCACAGAGAGTTTTCAATGACAGTCGAACTGGTAAATTCCTGAGTGACCAAAACATATAATATTTTCAGGTATGTTCTCATGCTGTGCATACATGTTCCTACAGGCACAGCAAGTCAGTGACCGCTACTCTGTAGAAGTGGAGCTGAGCAGTTCCCTTCCTTTCTGGATGACAAATCCCATCCAAAGGCGTGATGTGGAACACACACTGCATGCCACAGTAAATAAAGCCTTGTCAGGTAAAGAACAAAATGTTAATTATTTCATCTTTTTAAAGGGAAATGATTGCTGAGTGAGTTCTGTGCAGAGTTATCCTACAAACCCCGTTTCCATATGAGTTTGGAAATTGTGTTAGATGTAAATATAAACGGAATACAATGATTTGCAAATCGTTTTCAACCCATATTCAATTGAATGCACTACAATGACAAGATATTTGATGTTCAAACTCATAAACTTTATTTTTTTTTTGCAAATAATAATTAACTTAGAATTTCACGGCTGCAACACGTGCCAAAGTAGCTGGGAAAGGGCATGTTCACCACTGTGTTACATGGCCTTTCCTTTTAACAACACTCAGTAAACATTTGGGAACTGAGGAGACACATTTTTTAAGCTTCTCAGGTGGAATTATTTCCCATTCTTGCTTGATGTACAGCTTAAGTTGTTCAACAGTCCGGGGTCTACCCATGTCTTGGGCACTAATACACCCCCATTTCATCACAGAAGCTGACTTTTACACTTTGCGCCTATAACAATCCGGATGGTTCTTTTCCTCTTTGGTACGGAGGACACGACGTCCACAGTTTCCAAAAAAATTTTGAAATGTGGACTTGTCAGACCACAGAACAATTTTCCACTTTGTATCAGTCCATCTTAGATGAGCTCAGGCCCAGCGAAGCCGACGGCATTTCTGGGTGTTGTTGATAAACGGTTTTCGCCTTGCATAGGAGAGTTTTAACTTGCACTTACAGATGTAGCGACCAACTGTAGTTACTGACAGTGGGTTTCTGAAGTGTTCCTGAGCCCATGTGGTGATATCCTCTACACACTGATGTCGCTTGTTGATGCAGTACAGCCTGAGGGATCGAAGGTCACGGGCTTAGCTGCTTACGTGCAATGATTTCTCCAGATTCTCTGAACCTTTTGATGATATTACAGACCGTAGATGGCGAAATCCCTAAATTCCTTGCAATAGCTGGTTGAGAAAGGTTTTTCTTAAACTGTTCAACCATTTGCTCATGCATTTGTTGACAAAGTGGTCGCCCCATCCTTGTTTGTGAATGACTGAGCATTTCATGGAATCTACTTTTATACCCAATCATGGCACCCACCTGTTCCCAATTTGCCTGTTCACCTGTGGGATGTTCCAAATAAGTGTTTGATGAGCATTTCTCAAACTTTATCAGTATTTATAGCCACCTTTCCCAACTTTTTTGTCACGTGTTGCTGGCATCAAATTCTAAAGTTAATGATTATTTGCAAAGAAAAAAAGTTTATCAGTTTGAACATCAAATATGTTGTCTTTGTAGCATATTCAACTGAATATGGGTTGAAAATGATTTGCAAATCATTGTATTCCGTTTATATTTACATCTAACACAATTTCCCAACTCATATGGAAACGGGGTTTGTACAAGGTAAAGCAAAAAATGTTTGGTATTAGGGAGAGTTTTTTGTGAAGTACCTGTTACTGCTGCCTTGACTTGTTTTAGTACTTTGTATGTATTGTGGATTTTTCTACCTTTGTACATAAACCATTCTATCGAGACATCATTTAGAGTAAGCATTGTTTTACCTCTAGCAGACAGACTCAACTCATTATTTTGTGTCATCGTTCTCTCTCGCCAGAAACATTAAATGTGAGATGACCGTAACATAACAAGTTAATGCACCAGGAAATTGGTGTTTATGCTTCTGCACTGTATTCGTCAAAACACATGATTTATTTGTGTGTCTTTTGCCACCCAGTGAATTTACAGGCTGACCTGTCGACACTGCAGAAGGAAAACCTCCTGCTGGAGAGGGAAAAACTCCAACTTCAAATCTCTATATTAAAACATTACCTTACCACACTCAGCAGAAAACAACCACAATCAAACAAGCTTCACAATCCTGAGATCTTTTCCCATTTGCCTTGATGTATTAATAATGCAATATACTGTACACATAAGTTACTTTTATGCAACTAAAACATGTTGTAGTTGTTGATGGCTAGTAAGTAAAGTATACAAGGAACACTTTTTTTTTTTTTTACAATTTAAAGCAGTTTGTATCTGTACTTTTTGGTATTCCACATATTTCATATGTACATTGAACATGAAAAAAAAGCATTGAAAACGAATGCTTACATTTGAACTTTGTCTGGTTTTGGCATTTTGTAAATTTTGAGCAACGCTTTTTCAGTCATATTATAAATGATACCGCTAGTATTTTTTGTTATTGGCCTTACACACACTTTTTCTGCTTCCTGATGCATTTATTGCATCAACACCGTTACTATTTTATTAGTAATATGTCCTCATGTGCACCAGAGGCCATCAACCAATCAACCTTTATTTATCAAGCCCCTTACATCAGCATATCTGAACAAAAGTACAAGAAAAGCGGAGCATAAAAACAAGAGAACAATAAAATACAATAAAACAATAGTTAAAATTTAACTTAAGTGTCACAGTGCTTTTTAGTGCTAAATGGAGGTCAAGATAAATGAGCCTTAATTTTGTTTTACATTGGGAAAATATGTTGCGTTAGTATCTTAACATATACTGTAGTAATTATCAAACCACCTCAAACTACTGATTTAACACTTACTTATAGCTTTAAAAACACAACAACTACATGTAGTAATAACTTATTGTCCTCATAAAACATGCTGGTCGGTTGAAAGATTTCATGCCCGCATACAGAGTCAGCCGTGCACGCCCTAGGCCAGACCTGGGCATTCAGCGGCCAGCAGGTCGCATCCGGCCCTTTGTGCGTCCCTGTCCGGCCCGCGTGAGGCCAATTATAAATTACAAAATACATTTTAAAAAGTATCTATGTCGAGTGTGCAATACAACGGTGCTGCTTTTGTTTTGAAAATCGTTATTTGTATTACTTCCGTGTGGACGTATGCGTGTGCGTGATTGTGTGTGAATGTGAACAGCTGCAATCACAAATTACAAAATAAAGTTGAAAAAACATCTATGTCGTGCGCGCAATACAACTGTGCTACTTTTATTTTGAAAAGTATTATTTATGGGCGTGTGTCCGTGTGTAACTTGCGAGTGAAGGTGCACATGCAGCGACAAGTGATGCACGGTTTACACCCACAACGCTAAAAAGAGAAAAGTTGATGAGGAATGGCGTGTTTTCAACAACACATGAACTGCAAAGCAACGTCCCCTCTAAGGTGCGTGCCTGCGCAATTGCGCACTGCTCAAGCGTCTGCTGCGCGCAGCAAATATATGCCGCGCACCAAATCAAATCCCATCTGAATTCTAAACAAAATAAACATATTTATTCTATGTAATTATGCAATGCAACTTTGAGTGACAGTGACAACAAGCGGCTTTAACGGTGTTCGTCAACACCGTTCAATTGAACACCGTTCAATTATTGTAACGTCTATCGAGATGCTTCGAGGACAGGAATTATATTGATCACTTTATTGAGCAAAACTGTTTATATTCGGCCATAACCACACCAAAAACATGAGTAAAACACTTCTATCTCGAAAAACTAGTCATTTTCTGCCGTACAAACCAGGCCAAAACCAACTTGTCATCTGTCACCAACACGCATACTAAACCACTGGTGCGTTTACGGCCACACAAAAAGTCGGACAACTCAAACACCACACAAAGTTACACTATGACTCCTCAGTCATACGTGTGCTTATTTTACTGTCATTTATTATTAATGTTAATTTATTTATATTAGTCATGGAATGCTGTTACACACACTATGTTGAAGTATTACTATTATTATTAATTATTATTATTATTATTATTATTATTTATCTTACGGTATATATCAAAAATATTATTGAGCAAAATTTAATTGAAATATTGTCGATGTGGCCCTCCAGCAGTGCTCGGGTAGCTCATGCGGCCCCCGGTAAAAATTAATTGCCCACCCCTGCCCTAGGCTAAAACTGTTTTTAAAATAAAATTTAAAAAAATAAGACGATTACTAATCAAATCAAAGGCATGTTGACCAATACAATGACACAATTAACTGACATTTTAGTAAAAAAATAAAAAGAGTAGACAAAAATGTTGACAACAATGAATACTAATCATATTTAATTTTGTCCTGTCCATCGGTGGGACACGTTTGGAATATATTCAATCACAGTTCTTTAACAGTGTATGAAAGAGGGGTGGGGGTTAGTTACGAAGGAGAGCCAATCAGATACTTTTCCTTGTAAGATGAGGAAGTATGATTTCTCACCGCCAAAACAAAAATGAATGGCTTCAAACATGTTCCAAATTGCAATATGTGTACACCTCGAAGAAACTTTATTTTTGACGCTATATGATGCCATCAGCAGGCGAGTGATAGGATCGTGACATTATGATCTAGACCAGGGGTGGGCAATTAATTTTTACCGAGCACTGCTGGAGGGCCACACCGACAATATTTCAATTAAATTTTGCTTAAATTATTTTTGATATTCCGTAAGATAAAAAATAATAATATTTTCATTTAACCTAACTTATCTTTATACAAAAGCAGATGGCTTTTGATGGTTTTATTTTTAACACTTTCTTACACAACACTTCCTGATGTGTAATACAATGCAAAAATTTCAATTTCTGTCACTTTATCCTGCCGCCTCTTTGTTGTGAAGGTAGCACGCCTGCAAGGTGATTGGCGAAGAAGGAGGAAGCGTTGCTGTTGCGGAAATGAGGAGTGAGGATAGCTGTGCGTGTGGAAAGAACGAGATAAGTTGAGCTGTGTTAGTATAGGCAGGGGTGGGCAATTAATTTTTACCGGGGGCCGCATGAGCAACCCGAGCACTGCTGGAGGGCCACACCGACAATATTTCAATTAAATTTTGCTTAAATTATGTATGATATACCGTAAGATAAAAAATAATAATAATTTCATTTAACCTAACTTATCTTTATTCAAAAGCAGATGGCTTTTGATGGTTTTATTTTTAACACTTTCTTACACAACGCTTCCTGATGTGTAATACCATGCAAAAATTTAAATTTCTGTCACTTTATCCTGCATCCTCTTTGTTGTGAACGTAGCACGCCTGCAAGGTGATTGGCTGTTGCGGAAATGAGGAGTGAGGATAGCTGTGCGTGTGGAAAGAACGAGATAAGTTGAGCTGTGTTAGTATAGGTTGCTCAATAAAAGTTTAAAAAGAGCTTCAGACTTGGTGTGCACTTCTTCTGGACGCTACAATTGATGTCAGAAGTGGGATGAAATGCCTCCCAGTTCGCCTTGCCATCAAACCTGGGAGTCTTCATTGAGGGCGGAATTCCCCCATGGCACTGCCCCTCTCTCTGTCTCTCTCTCACTCTCTCTCTCTCTCTCTCTCTCTGCTGCGAGCTCCTCACGTGGCACGTACCTCTCGATGACGTAGCAGGCTGCGCACACAATTAAGCAGCGCAGTATGCGCAAAGTTTTACTTCTGACATTAATTTTAGCGTCCAGAAGAAGTGCACACCAAGTCTGAAGCTCTTTTTAAACTTTTATTGAGCAAGCTATACTAACACAGCTCAACTTATCTCGTTCCTTCCACACGCACATATCCTCACTCCTCATTTACGTAACTCAAGACAACATCAACTTCAGCAGGTCGTTACACTATATTCTTCAAACACAGCAACATGTGTACTACAAATTAAGCACACGGCTTTACCTTTACTTGGCAGTCCATGTCTTGTTGAAAACACGCCATTCGTCATCACCTTTTCTTTTTTTAGCGTCTTGGGGATAACCGGGCATCACTTGTCGCTGTGCACCTTCCCTCACAGGACATACACGCCCATAAATGACACTTTTCAAAATAAAAGCAGCACAATTGTATTGCACGCAAGACATAGATGTTTTTTTAAATGTATTTTGTAATTTGTGATTGCCGCTGCGCGCACGAGCAAAGGTCCACACGGAAGTCATACAAATAACGCTTTTCTAAACAAAAGCAGCACCGTTGTATTGCACACTCGAGATAGATACTTTTTTAAATTTATTTTGTAATTTATGATTGGCCTCACGCGCGGGCCGGACAGGGACGTACAAAGGGCCGGATGCGGCCGCGGGCCGCAGAATGCCCAGGTCTGGTATGGGTGAGGGCGGACCTACGTCACTTCCGCCTACCAATCCCCTAGCAACCGGGAATTCGTTGAAAACAAACCAGCTCACAGCGAACACAGCATTGACAGAAAAAGCATTTAACGAGCGTTGTGGCTTGGAAGTCGGCGTTAAATCCTTCATTTACGCATTTTTACTTATTCGCATATCGTGTGAAAAAACGAAAATGTATTATTTGCGTCAGACTCGTCTCAGTGAACTTTAAAGCTTCTCAGGCTTAGCTTAGCTTGCTAGTTAGCTTAGCCTGCGCGCTACTAAGAAAGAGACGCGGAAGTTATCAACAACAAGATCAAGTGTTAGTGTATAAAATATTGAGAGATTTGAGGGCTACATGTATTGAATGGCAACATGAAAATTATAGGGTTTATTGGTTTTTAAAAACCCAACTGTTAAGTGGAAATTTAAACGAAACCGGTTTTCGAAAATAGCTAGCTAGGCTATAGACTATATAGTATATTACTTACTTAACTTAATCCTCTTCTTCCCGGATGGGAAATAAGGCTTCGACGACTCGACGCCATTCATCTCGCTGCTGTGCTCGTCTCTGTGCCTCGCCCCATGTAAGCTTCATCTCTTTCAGCTCCCCTTCAACTGTTCTTCGCCAGGTGTTCTTTGGCCGCCCTGGCTTACGTTTTCCCGGTGGTGTCCATCTTAACGCTGCCTTTGGTATCCTCTCGTTGTCCGGTTTTCGAAAATAGCTAGCTAGGCTATAGACTATATAGTATATACCGCATGTTATTTTTGTACAACAACAACTTCAGCTGTCGAACGTTATAAGGTACAAATTCAACAAGTACAACATTAGCACGGACGTATAGCCAAGTTGTGGTTAAGAAGGTGGATTTTTGTTCCTTATATTTACCAGAAACGAAGTGATCCGAACACACGACCCGGGACTTTGGGGGACTCCAGTGAGAACCGTCCTCGTTTTCCCAGTGTAAAGCTGCGAGCCAATTGTCTCGTCTCTGTGGGCTTTTATCACGCTTTGGCAGAACAAAATACAACCTTTGTTTTCCCTGTTTCCAGTTGTGGTTAGCACAACAAAAAACAACACAGTTTTTCGGCATTTTGGAGGCAGAATGACGGGTTTAACCAGCGTAGGTCGACAGGTTAAAGAGTAATGGCAACGGTTTGTTTTCAACGCCAGTCTGGTTGCTATGGCTCGAAGAACCCGTATGTAGCTCAGTTGCCCGGATGTCGGCCCTCACCCATAGGTTGTGTCACGCCAATTTTCTTCCCATTACAAAAACCTTCCTACCCACCATTTACTTCCGGGGTCATTTCCGCTTACGTCATTTCCTCTTACGTCTTTGACAGCGATCGATAGCACTTCGTTTGACTCTTTTTTATAATACAGCGTTAACAAAATGTCTGTATTAATCGGACAAGTATTAATCTGACAAATTAATTTGAGGATATTCCTGACTGCACATTTGACTTGTGGACATATGCGGAAATTAATGACAGTGTACAATAAGTTAATTAATTATCAATCAACATTATTAAACTTTATTAAAACTAAATTTATTCGTTAAATTCAGTTTTTTTTAGTTCTCTGTGTAAGTGAACTAAATTAAAATGACATTTATGTGCACATATGTACCTCAGTGAAGTCAGATGACCCGTGGTCAGACAAACGACAATATTTAGAATAAGAACATAATAATAAAGAAAAATCTTGGGTATTTCTTCAAGACTTTAAAATGAGGCAAAAAACTGCAATGTAAAATGTTTTTTTATTGTTTACAAATGTTTTGTTCCAAACATTGCGCGAGCTGCACCTAAAGAATGGGGAACACAGATAAAGGACAAAGCGTCAATTATAATCACAAGTGGTGGTCACCTCAGAAATAGACATGTTATAGTGAAAAGCTCTTAAACCACATCAAGGTACAAACCAATAAAGGTTATTAGATTATTATTTTTGAACCAGTTATTTTTCCCCCAGCTTACATATTTCTCCAATCATTTTTTTTAATGGAGCAACATAAGTATGATACAATTTATTCACTTTTGTGTCATGGCATACCAGTACTGTATTCAGTTAATCTTTGATGACGCAGTCGATGGCCTGGACTGAGTTTCTGGATACCCTAAAGACTGGCTGAAGAATGCCCTGCAATAGGCCGCTCGCCTTGTCTGTCCAATAACAGAACCTCTGGCCATGCCTTTGGGGAAATTGAAGAAAAGCTCTTCTCATTACAGTTACTAATCCATCCATCCATCCATCCATTTTCTACCGCTTGTCCCTTTTTGGGGTCGCTGTAGCCTATCTCAGCTGCATTTGGGCGGAAGGCAGGGTACACCCTGGACAAGTCGCCACCTCATCACAGGCAGTTACTAATCATGATAAACAATACATCAGATATTTCAAGAAGTTGTCCTACCCTTCAATGCCAAAGCGCTCCATTAGAAGGACACACCACCAACGCCGGATTGACTGCATGTCCAGCTAGAGCAGATATAACAATGAGTTCATTATTTTTACCTCTCAGAGCCGCTTATTTTGAAATCTTTTAAATATCTAAATACTTACCACACTGTAGTAAAAAGTAGTGTCCGTACAGAGCCAGAGGGAGTACTAAAAATAGAAAATAGTAATTTATTTGCGCACATGTAATAATTGTGTAATGAAAAAAATATTTCTCTACTTTGTAATAATCTACTAAATTGATGAAAACAGCCGTCAACATCAATACTGGAAATGTGGTAAATAGGAATATCTCTGGAAGCAATAATTGCAACCAAATATTTTTGTAATTTGATATTGTGTTTCACATCATTGTGGGGGAAGTTTAACCTACTCTTCTTCTTTAAAAATGCTCAACTTACCATGAGCATGAAAACACCACAGTCATTCCCCGAGGTCTGGCGTGGGATCTCCTGGTAATACACATTAGCACCATGAAAATGTATACAGCCTTTGGGTTTACTACAAGACATTTATATTTTATAGAGTAAACCTATTACCTGCATGTCTTTTCCAGTGAGCTCACTCCAGCTTCCTGGGACGATGTGCTGTGCAATGCTCCTGCAGTAAAAAAGCCAAATGTGAATAAAATAAAATGCAATAAGCCACTTGGCATATTAAAACATGAAGACAAATTGTAAATAAACAAGTGAAAATTCTATTAGAACACTTCCAAAGCATGAACAAAATCACATTTCACCAGTACTGGTCCATGACTCTGTGGTTGGGGACCCCTGTTGCACACCACTGGAACATGGCTAGAATGGGAACATAGCCGAAAGAAGAACATGTCTAAAACATGAGCATAGCGGGGAAGGGAAAGATGACTAGAACAGAACCATAGCCAAAACCAGAACATGGCTGGAACAAAAAGTGGCCAAAATGGAACTGTGGCCAGGATTATTATAAAGGGACCTAAAGATGGCTCTGTACACCTCATCACCAAAACCAGATGGCCAAAGGGCAAACTGAGAGTCCAGCAAGAGAATTTCTCTCTTTGCTGGCCTCAACACCGGTAATAGTCAATGCAGAAAGAGGCATAAATAATGTAATTGCACAAGAATTATAAGATATCTCCAGTATTTTTCTTTTCAACACTTACACAGAGAAGGTAATGTTGTGCTTGCTCCACGCTGGGAAGAGGAGTGCATCCTTTAGATGTGCATCCCTCTGTAGTAAACATTTATGAATATTTTAGAAAGAAATTTCAGATTAGTGTAGCTATTATCACTCAAATGTCATTGTACTCACTGGAAGGCTTGACATTGGATCGACGTCTTTGTGCTTCCACGTTGGTACAATATACATGTTGGCAATGAAGACATCTTTGCCCTGTAACACTTTTGAATCCAAAAACATGAGGATATGTGAGGTTTTATATTAACCATTGAATCAGATTTTTTAATGACCAAAAGCAGCCTCTGTTGTGCAGCTCTAAGAAATCATACATGTCTCTGAGCAGCTTCCTGAACCAGCTGGAGGCAAGCATTTCCAATCTGTCATCACATTACAGATGTAACAAAGTTATACATATCCATGGAATAAGCAGTAAAGTGAAACAAACATAACAGTTACAGTACTGACCGTGGAGTCCATGTCTCTGGACAACCAGAGAGACCAAAACTCTTCTCGGGTTAAACACACCCCTCCCTCTTTAACGATCAGCTCCGTAGCTGGACGATCGCAGGCCAAAACATACTCGAGCTGTTCATGAGAAAATTTTACATTACTCAACTTGAAGATAACCCTGGCCACTTCACAAAGCAATAAATGTATATATTTTTAATCATATACTGGCTCCAATGTCAAAATTTTACTCAATTTGAAACCTGCTCACCAGTTGTTTCTGGTCGGGGTGCAGCTCCTTTTTCCAGGGTGATGTGGGGCCAGCATATGTATGGTCCGTGAAACAATGACACTGGACATGTGTCAATCATACAAATAGTTAGAAAGCTACATGTATGGACACATAAACACTTTTTTTCTGAAAAAGTACCTCAGTTTCCTCCTTTTATGATGAAGTCAGCATTTCAGCATCTCCTGGAAGCACAGGGGCTGAAGGGGAATCCTTTGGCCAGCCAGGGTGAGTCCCTAAATGAGAGAGGAGGCATATTATGATACAGGGGAGGGATATTAAGATCTCTGAACAAAAATGCCTGTAAACAGCATTCAGTTTGACATACTCGGGCGCAGAGGTTTCAGTGATGCATACGGGGTCATCATATGCTTGGGCTTTCCATCCAGGGTCTCCAGCCTAACCGTATTGTTTGGAAGAACCTTCATAACTCTGTAACATCAAGGGAATGAGTTCTGGCTTGGTCATCACCAATATGACAATCATGAAACATTTTACCAGTAACGTTGTGGTTAGAATTCAATATTGCATTCAAGCATGTGAGTACATTCAGACTGAATTACAATCCTAGAGTACAATAGTCAAAGACCACCATTTAGTTACCTCTTTCTTGAATTCAGTGCCCTGGTCAGTGAGGATAACTTCAGGCAAACCATGAGTAAAGAAAATGTCCCTCAAGGCCTGTGGGGCATGTCTTTTTTGGGAATGTTCTTGCTTCAACCCACTTGGTGAAATAATCGGTCAAAGTGAGAAAAATATCTGTTCCCCTTAGACGACTTTTTCACAGGTCCAAAGAGGTCCACACCTAGAGCATGAATTCCAGTTCTCAGTTTAGCAAATATTTGAATGTAGACTGAGTTTTTGTATAGTTGTGCGTGAAAAGGTGAGGGATGTGTGAATAAAGCCACTCACCAACCATGTACCAAGGTGATACGACCTTGACGGGCTTCAGCTCAGGCGCCTCGGTCTTTAACTTTTCAAAGCGCTGGCAGTCAGGACATGTGCGCACCTAAAAGCAGTAATAAAGGGAAACATATTGTAGATATGATTTGATTCCACAACACTTTGCGACCTACTACTAACTACTAATCTGAGTGTTTCAACTAAAAATAAAAATGAAAAGCAAATATCTTCCTTCTAGGAGCTTGCTTACCCAATCCAATGTGTCCTGTGTGATGGACCGCCAATAAAACCGGGGAGCAATCTTCGCTTGCATCCTCCGTGGTCCAAAATGGCCTGCATGGACTTCGGTTAACACAGCCACTTTCTCCTCCTCTGTCCAAATGACCCTTCTGTTCCCATGGTACAGGACCTCTTCTACACAGCACACACAATATTGTAGTGAAATGGTTTCAACAATAATGTTGATTTAAAGTACAGACATTTAATAGTATTATATATTAATTAATATTAGTGAAATGGTTTCAACAATAATGTTGATTTAAAGTAGTACAGACATTTAACATTATTATATATTAATTAATATTATTGAAATTGTTTCAACAATAATGTTGATTTAAAGTAGTACAGACATTTAACAGTATTATATATTAATTAATCTTTTTTGCACGTTACCACGAAGACAGAAGTTCCCAGCAGCGGCCCTAACACTCCGCTTGAAATGTTTCGAAGCCTGCTGGTGTTTGACATAAGTCCCCTGGGAAAGATAAAGACGAATATCATTCAGTGACACCACCATTTTCAGGAGATTTCGATTCTATCGATTCTATCGATCGCTGTCAATGACGTAAGAGGAAATGACTATATTATAAAAAATAAAAAAACCCAGCGACAGGCAGTAAGAGGAAATGACGAACGTAAGAGGAAATGACGTAAGTGGAAATGACCCCGGAAGTAAATGGGGGCTAGGAAGGTTTTTGTAATGGGAAGAAAATTGGCGTGACAGGTCCTTCACTAACAGGACATACGCCCATAAATAAGACTTTTCAAAATAAAAGCAGCACAGTTGTATTGCACGCACGACATATATGTTTTTTTTTTATTTATTTTGTAATTTGCGATTCCAGTAGCCTAGTTATTTTTAGACCCATGTAGCGAGGTAGTTTTCAGCAAAGCTAAAAGCTACAAAGAGAGAAAATGGACTGCGAATCCAGGCCAAAAAAAAATTAATACAGAGAAAATACAAAGACCTGGATGAATGAGAACATTCAAACTTACAGAGAAAATCTATTATGATTGGTTGGTGTTTGTATGATGAGTCACAATTGGTTAAGGTTAGGGTGAAACATTAAGGACTGGCCAATCATAGGCAAGATAAAGCGGGTCATCGAAACCACAAAGCAAACAGACGACGAGGGAGTCAGAGACAGAGGGACACTTCAAGCTGTCAACTAAAAAAAAAAAGAAACATACTGAAAATGACAAATGGATTCTCTCTCGCAGATTAGATTTTTCCTTTAGTGATGAAGTTGACGTCCACGAAACTCACAATAATGTGTGTCCTTGGCCATATTTAGACAAATGCATGCATTTGGGGAAAAACAATACTAAAACCTCAGTTTTTAGTTGCTTGCTATGTAAACCAAAATCATAACTGCTCTCTTCATCCAAGACGTCCAACACAAATTTAGGACCACACATTAAGGTGAGTTGAGTTCATGAAAAGTTTTACTGCACATATACATTATCAACTGTGACCCCTAGAGGTAGTTGTAGGGTGCCCCAAGCTAAATGACAGATAGTAATAGTAATGCAGTGTTTTTCAACCTTTTTTGAGCCAAGGCACATTTTTTGTGTTTAAAAAATCCGGAGGCACACCACCAGCAGAAATCATTAAAAAACCAAACTCAGTTGACAGTAAAAAGTTGTTGTCGCAATTGTTGGATATGACTTTAAACCATAACCAACCATGCATCACTATAGCTCTTGTCTCAAAGTAAGTGTACTGTCACGACCTGTCACATCACGCCATGACTTATTTGGAGTGCGATATTTCCCGCATCTACTTTGTTTTAGCAATCAAGAATATTTTAGTTGTTTTTATCCTTCTTTGTGGGGACATTGTTGATTGTCATGTCATGTACGGATGTACATTGTGGACGCCGTCTTTGCTCCACAGTAAGTCTTTGCTGTCGTCCAGCATTCTGTTTTTGTTTACTTTGTAGCCAGTTCAGTTTTAGTTTCGTTCTGCATAGCCTTCCCTTAGCTTTAATGCCTTTTCTTAGGGGCACTCACCTTTTGTTTATTTTTGGTTTAAGCATTAGAAACCTTTTTACCTGCACACTGCCTCCCGCTGTTTCCGACATCTACAAAGCAATTAGCTACCTGCTGCCACCTACTGATATGGAAGAGTATAACACGGTTTCTCTGCCGAGCTCTAGACAGTACAGACACTCAACAACAACACATCATTTGCGGACTATAATTACTGGTTTGCAAAAAATATTTTTTAACCCAAATAGGTGAAATTACATAATCTCCCACGGCACACCACACTGTATCTCGCGGCGCACTAGCACAGTGGTTGAAAAATAATGTAGTAATGGATAGGGGTGTGGGAAAAAATCGATTCGAATTCGAATCGCGATTCTCACGTTGTGCGATTCACAATCGATTCTCATTTTTAAAAAATCGATTTATTTTAATTTTTTATTTTAATTTTTATTATTATTATTTATTTATTTTATTATTATTTTTTAAAAATTAATCAATCCAACAAAACAATACACAGCAATACCATAACAATGCAATCCAATTCCAAAACCAAACCCGACCCAGCAACACTCAGAACTGCAATAAACAGAGCAATTGAGAGGAGACACAAACACGACACAGAACAAACCAAAAGTAGTGAAACAAAAAGGAATATTATCAACAACAGTATCAAAATTAGTTACAATTTCAACATAGCAGTGATTAAAAATCCCTCATTGACATTATCATTAGACATTTATAAAACATTTAAAAAAAGAACAATAGTGTCACAGTGGTTTACACTTGCATCACATCTCATAAGCTTGACAACACACTGTGTCCAATATTTTCACAAAGACAAAAGAAGTCATATTTTTGGTTCATTTAATAGTTAAAACAAATTGACATTATTGCAATTAGTTGATGAAACATTGTCCTTTACAATTATAAAAGCTTTTTACCAAAATATACTACTCTGCTTGCATGTCAGCAGACTGGGGTAGATCCTGCTGAAATCCTATGTATTGAATGAATTGAGAATCGTTTTGAATCGAGAAAAAAATTGTTTTTGAATCGAGAATCGTGTTGAATTGAAAAAAAAAAATCGATTTTGAATCAAATTGTGACCCCAATCGATATTGAATCGAATCGTGGGACACCCAAAGATTCACAGCCCTAGTAATGGACCCTTATTGGTTCCAATTGTACACTCTCAGTTACATTAACATTAATATTATAAATGTGGGCCCATTACATGTAAATGGTGTTAAATGGGGGTCTGTATCTTAATGCGTGTCCTAATGGGGGTCATATATATTTATACATATGTAACTTTATAGCAAGCTACTTTTACCGTGTGGCTTGTCATGTAGCTCACTACAATTCTCTAGCGATGTAGTTTAGCTACATTTAATCGAGAATAACGTGTTGCTTAGTTTTCTACATTTTCCAAGTAGCTTGCCCATCACTGCATGTACTGTGGTAGTTTTAGGCCCAGTTAGTTACTGAACTACTGTGAGCTTCATAAAATGCTCAAACGGTGTCAAAGTGTGTCTCCTTTCGCCAAGACTCGACACGTTCTACCACTTTTGTCTGGACATTGAGTAAAAAGAAAAAAAAAACTAGAAAAACACGAAATGCAAGTAAAAAATAAGCCCACGGCGGTGCTGTGTTCATGTATATCCGTATTTTCTAGTATCTCCCGAAACTATTCATCCTAACAAGGTCAATGAAAAAACAAACACACTGTAGAACTTTTAGATGATGTGAAAATACACAGTAACCATGTTTTCAGTATTTGTGGAATAATAACCCTGTGGATTATAAATGGGTAATTGTTCCTTTGTTCGCTTTCCCACACGTCTGAAGGCAACACAAGCATGTCACGTGACTTTCGCAAGCCCACTACCAAAACATCCTTGAGCAGCAGCAGAACACTTGTCAACAACACGCTCGCCTTCAGCTTATCAGACCTCCGAAACTCCCCTGCGATTAAACGCCGAAGCTTCATAAAGATATCGCTCACCTGTCCAGCAGACAGGCCGTCTCAATGCATTTCCGAGGACCGAAAACACCGAGGGCACCATGGATGCAAACGATTTGTTTAGTAGTTGCAGAAAGGGCGACGTTTGTAGAGTCAGGTAACTATGCAGCATTTGTTTACAAGTACACGGCGGTACGTGCAACCTCGTCGGTGACCCATTTTCTTTTGCTGGTTTTTAAAAGGAAAACAGTAGCCTTTGACCTAGAGCTAAAGCTAATGCTAAATGCATCGGCTCTGGAAGTAGGGCAGGATGGTAGAGCTGATAGATGGATAGATAGATAGTGCTGGTGTTGGCTATCTATCTATCTATCTACCGATCTATCTATCTATCTATCTAACTTCTCATTTTGCACATTTAGCATAAATCGATTACCGTTAGAAGTCATTCTGTGATTCTCAGCATGATCACATGTGTGCATGCAGATTGTATGTGATGTAATGTTATAACACTAATTCGCCCTCCACTGAAACTAATACTAATACACATTGCACATTCCATTACATTGCAAAATCAAAAAATAAGCATCGATATACAACATTCTATAATGTCACATGCACGCTGTATGAATGTGTAATCAAAACAGAATGATAGCATTATACATCCACCATATCGCGCATGCGCAGCTGTGGGCGGAGTGCTGCAGTCTTTATGCCGTGACGTCATGTTAAACGTTTTGTATACAGTATATAAGCCGACAAGATTTGCAATTCCGAATGATAATTGTTTGATTTATTATATATTTGCCATCCAGACTTACAGGTATCCATTGTGTTGCCTTGTACAGGTGCAATGACAATAAAATTGAATAAACTTTGGTACTCCGGCTTCCTTCCACCTCCAAAGACATGCACCTGGGGATAGGTTGATTGGCAACACTAAATTGGCCCTAGTGTGTGAATGTTGTCTGTCTATCTGTGTTGGCCCTGGGATGAGGTGGCGACTTGTCCGGGGTGTACCCCGACTTTTGCCCGAATGCAGCTGAGATAGGCTCCAGCACCCCCCCCCCCCCCGCGACCCCGTAAGGGACAAGCGGTAGAAAATGGATGGATGGATGAACTGTTACTCAATTAAATCTCCATTGACATATTCTTATCACCAAATGTTTGGCAGATACCTCGTTGAACAAAAAGACATGGACCTCAATGTAAGAGATAAATGGGACAGCAGCCCCTTGTAAGTCACATTCAGACAAGCAGCATCATGACTTGTATTGGCACAGAGACAATAACCATTTCACTTGTGTGTCTGCCAGGTATTATGCCTGTCTCTGTGGCCACGAGGAACTTGTCCAGTACCTACTGGCAAGTGGTAAGTGTAACATTGACAAAACCTAAATCTTACTTTGCACACACTCTTTCTTATTTTATGTTGTCTCTCTCTGTTTTGCAATGCAGGGGCCAAATGTGAGGCAAACACATTTGATGGCGAGCGGTGCCTGTACGGCTCACTGAGCGACTCGATCCGACGACTGCTCAAAGAGTACAAGTGTGTGTGTGTTCGCGTCATGCATCGTGATGATTTTAACTACTTCCTGCACATGTAAGATCCCTGTTTGAATATAGTGCCTACAGTGTCCTGTATTGGATGGCACTGAGTCTTGAATGTGTACTTCACCTTGTGTATTGCCTCAATGAACCTGCAGAACCGCCCTACAGTAATTTTTGCTCTGTCGTCAGGTTGTTGGAGCAGGGATATCACAGTGACATCCAGTTCCTCGTTCACGGGCAGACCTTCACGGCACACCGATGCGTGCTCAGTGCACTTTCAGAGTACTTCACAGAAATGTTTGCGACCAAATGGAAAAACAAAACCTTGATCCACCTTAAACATCCTTTGGTACGTCCACTTAATTGAGATGGAGTCATTGCTGTATCTTGCTCATGAAATGTTCAGGTCTGCGTTTTAAACATGTACTGGTTATTGCTTAATTTCAGATAAACCCTGCAGCTTTTGGAGCCATCCTGCAATATTTATATACAGGTGAGCATATTTTACAGCTACCACTTACCAAGAACAATGCAACAGAGGTTTAGCATGCCATACAATTCACATGATTTCCTGATAATTCCCTATCCGATAATAATAATTTTCATTTTAGCTACATATACTGTGTACACAAAAAATAACAATAAATTACACTACATTTTATAAAATGTATATGATGTTACTTTTTATATAATTCATACCTCAACTCAGTAGCTTAATTGGTTCTGTGACATAGCTTTTTACTCAAAACGGTCCCATTGAAATTAATTGAAATCAATTTAATTGGTGCGTGCCCCCCCCTCTAAACATCACAATTTTAACATTTAACATACCCTTTTAAAAAGAACATACTTTTAGATAAGACATGTTGTATAAAAACAATGCATTAGAAAGTACTACAAACCAATACAGTAGTTTTATGAAGTAATATAATAATAACAGTGTTTCCCATAAACTGCCAAGATACCTGTGGCGGTGGGGGCGTGGCCATGGGCGTGGTCACCATGACATCATCGAGTAATTTGCATAATTTACTACAATGATTTGATTTTCTCTAAAAAGGCTCAAAAAATGTATACTTACTAATTAATAATAACAGTTTTGTTTTAAACGTCCATCCATCCATCCATCCATCCATTTTACAATATAATTACAACACTATGTACATATTTATATACAGATTTGAACAATAAGTTATTCACTGAAATATATTTATTAATTGTGGTTCTTACAAAAAATATATCTTATAAAATATGAAAGCTAAAATGTCTCAAAGCTCCGCCCCTTTAATTATTGCATACTAAATAATTTAACTTTAGCCTACTACTACAACCATATTATTTACCAGCAACATAAAGTGAAACAGAGGCAGAGGTGTCCTCCCTACACTTAACCATGTGTTTCCTACTGCCTGCCGACTTTGCACCCTTTGTTATATACACATG
Source organism: Entelurus aequoreus (assembly GCF_033978785.1). Classification (NCBI taxonomy): domain Eukaryota; kingdom Metazoa; phylum Chordata; class Actinopteri; order Syngnathiformes; family Syngnathidae; genus Entelurus; species Entelurus aequoreus. The sequence goes on from NC_084737.1 coordinate 41,338,585, forward strand.
TTGTGTTTCTAATATAAATACATTTAATAAAGTCAAATACAAATAAGGCAACAAGAGAAGTATCCTACACTTCTCTTTTGTAAAGTAAATCTGAACAGCCGATATGGGCATCTACATCAACTATATGATTTGCCTGTGAAGCTGGAGAGGACAAAAAAAATTTTTTTAAATATTTTTTTTATATTTGTGGCGGACGTAATTCTTTCGTGGCGGGCCGCCACAAATAAATGAATGTGTGGGAAACCCTGAATAATGTACAGCATTTGAGCTGACTTCTACAGTATCTCTTTTGAGCTGGCTCTCCGTCAAACAGATCATCAGCAGATTTTTCCATGTTTTTATGGATAAATGTCTGCCGTTATAATTTTAACATTTTTGTCTGGTGTTCGACTCATTCTGCTTCAGTAGGATGCAGTTAGCGACGTGCTTTGTCATGTTTTTCTTTGATTCAATAAATATCGTCCACTTCTTCTCAGCACTGTCCTTCACACACACACTTTCTTCCTTCCCATGGTTGGAAAACAAAGTTATTCCCACCTCTAGCTATAAATTAATGCTAACGAGTAAGATCTTACAGTGTTCACAGTGACATTTGCTATGCCAACTAATGGCGGGGATGCTTTAACTCAAATTTCTGCTTGTGACTTCAAGCATAACAGTTAGCTGAGAGACAGCACTTATCTCAAAACACTTTTGAGTTGGGATGCCACTGTATTATGATATCAATCTATTTAGCTATGTGTGAATACATAGACACATTTGAAATATAATCAGCATTTGTGATCTGATGCTACAGGACGTATGAATATTGATGTGAGCCTCATAGATGACTGCAGACGACTCGCTAAACAGTGCAAAATGCCAGATCTCATTGAGGAGCTGGAGATAAAATGCAAACAGGTGTACAACTTTGGTAAGAGGCTGTTTGGAAAATAGACAACAAAGGAACATGTTTTATGCTTGACTTCCTGTTTTATTTTTGGCTCTGAAGTTTCCAACAAGCCAGGTGTCTGTGTGAAAGTTCTCAGCCTGGAGCCTCATAACTGTCAGCTGCAGGAGGACTTGGCCCAGTTGGCAGACTGTGCAGTGCCTCCGCAGCTCAGAGTAAGCACCGTTTTTACTAGCATGTCCTATAGTGCCTCTTTTAACATCCAAATCCGTCAATTTGTTTTCCAGGTTGGATTTGGGGAACTTCCCTTCAACAAGGTGGACCACTTTCCCACCTATCCTGACGTGTGCTTTAGAGTCGATGATTATGATTTCTTGTGTCATAAGGTACAAAGTGCTGACATTGTTACTATGCTGTCACACAAATAGAGTATTTCATTGTTGGTGTCTGTGTGTGTTTTCCCAGGTGTTTTTCAGTGGACGGAGTGATTACTTTAAAGCTTTACTGCAGGACCATTTCAGCGAGGGGGAGCAGCTTCTCCATCAGCCAAGCATGCCAGTGATAACTCTACACAACATCTCCCATCAGATCTTCATCCACATCATGTATTACATCTACAGCAACGACACACAGGTTGGCGAACATGCTTTGTATACATTTTTTGCACATTGCGGATGTTTAATTGCCTTTCTGTTGTAAGACTTGTAAAAAGATCATACAGCATACTAGGGGTGTAACGGTAGACAAACATTTCGGTTTGGTACATACTGTACCTCGGTTTAGAGGTCACGGTTCAGTTAATTTTCGGTACAGTAAGAAAAGAACAAAATATAAATTTTTTGGTTATTTATTTACCAAATTTGTAAACAATGGCTTTATCCTTTTAACATTGGGAACACTATAATAATTCTGCCCACGTAAATCAACATTAAACTGCCTCTGGTTGTTGCTCAGATTAAATAAAATGACAAAACTTTTCTTCTACATATAAAAAGTGCAACATTAAAGGCTTACTGAAATTACATTTTCTTATTTAAACGGCAATAGCAGATCCATTCTATGTGTCATACTTGATCATTTTGCGATATTGCCATATTTTTGCTGAAAGGATTTAGTAGAGAACATAGACGATAAAGTTCGCAACTTTTGGTCGCTGATAAAAAAAGCCTTGCCTGTACCGGAAGTAGCGTGATGTCGCAGGTTGAAGGGCTCCTCACATTTCCCCATTGTTTACACCAGCAGCGAGAGCGATTCGGACCGGGAAAGCGACGATTACCCCATTAATTTGAGCGAGGATGAAAGATTTGTGGATGAGGAACGTGAGAGTGAAGGACTAGAGTGCAGTGCAGGATGTATCTTATTTCGCTCTGACCGTAACTTAGTGTGGAATCCAATGAGCCCTTACACCTTTCTCCTTTTTCTATTGTGGATCACGGATTTGTATTTTAAACCACCTCGGATACTATATCCTCTTGAAAATGAGAGTCGAGAACCCGAAATGGACATTCACAGTGACTTTTATCTCCACGACAATACATCGGTGAATCACTTTAGCTACGGAGCTAACGTGATAGCATCATGCTTAAATGCAGATAGAAACAAAATAAATAAGCCCCTGACTGGAAGGATAGACAGAAGATCAACAATACTACTATCAGGAGACACCAAACCAAACACTGGACCTGTAACCACACGGTTAATGCTGTGCCGCCTGTGGAAGCCTAGCAATGCTGTTGCTAATGACGCAATTGAAGCTAACTGTGGAGGTCGATCCCTACCCGTTCCACGGATACCACGTCACAGAGCCAGGCGTGTCGTTTTACCAGAGCTTTTATTTCAGTCATGCAGCTTTTCTCACACACTTCTTTTCGTGTCACTTTGCTCGAGTCTCCTCTCGCTCCCCTCCGCCGGTCGCTCACTGTTAAAGACAACAGATGATTAGACTAACACGTACCACCTGTGTCATCCAATCACCTGTCAGCTGTGTTTCTCCTTCCCGCACATGCCCCGCCCCCAGCTGATGGTGCCCGCCCTCGACACCATTGCCGGACGCGTTGACCTTTGCTCCTGCAGACGCGCTGACTCACTTCCCTCCACATACCTCCACCGCCAGACTTAGGCCGGGACATCGTCTGGCCGCGCCCACTCCCCCCCCGCATGAGAGCGAGAGAGGAAGTCCGCCACGGCCATCTGCGCCCCCGACCTATGGATCACTCTGAAATTGTAGGGTTGTAAAGCGAGATACCAACGGGTGATCCGCGCGTTGGCATCTTTCATGCGATGGAGCCACTGGAGGGGTTTGTGGTCCGAGCAGAGGCTGAACGGGCGTCCCAGCAGGTAGTACCGGAGGGCCCCGACCGCCCACCGGATGGCGAGGCATTCCCTTTCGACCGTGCTGTATCTAGTCTCCCTTTCTGACAGCTTCCTGCTGATGTATAGGACCGGGTGGTCGGTGCCCCCCTTCTGCTGGGATAAAACAGCTCCCAGCCCTCTGCCCGACGCGTCCGCCTGCAAACAAAATGGGATAGAAAAATCAGGCATATGCAGTACCGGCTCCTCGCAAAGTGCTTTCCTCACCTTCTCGAATGCCTGCTGGCACTGCTCCGTCCACTGGACCAGATCTGAAGCACCCTTTCGGGTGAGGTCAGTTAATGGGCTGGTCAGGTCCGCGAACCGGGGGACGAACCTCCGGTAGTAGCCCACCAGCCCTAAAAACTGCCTCACCTCCTTTTTCGTCTTCGGGGTCGGGCAGGCCGCAACTGCCGCGGTTTTGTCTATCTGAGGCCGCACCTGACCTTCCCCCAAGTGGTACCCCAGATACTGTACCTCCCTCCGGCCAACCGCGCACTTCGCCGGGTTGGCGGTGAGCCCCGCCCGCCTCAGGGACTCGAGTACCGCCCCCACCCTCTGCACATGCTCCGCCCAGTTCTTACCCTGGATGATTACATCATCCAGATAGGCGGCAGCATATGCCGCGTGGGGCCGCAGCACCCGGTCCATGAGTCTCTGAAATGTGGCAGGCGCACCGAACAAGCCAAACGGAAGGGTCACGAATTGGTATAATCCTTCCGGAGTGGAGAATGCCGTTTTTTCCTTAGACTCTGGAGACAAGGGAATCTGCCAGTAGCCCTTAATAAATCCAGTGTCGTGAAAAAACGAGCAGTGCCCAACCGGTCCAGGAGCTCGTCGACCCGGGGCATCGGGTAGGCGTCAGAACGTGACACATCATTTACCTTGCGGTAGTCCACACAGAATCGCACAGACCCATCTTTCTTCCCTACCAGAACTATGGGGCTGCACCATGCACTGTGTGACTCTTCTATTACCCCCAATTCCAGGATGGCTTTTAATTCCTCCCGAACTACCTTGCGCTTGTGTTCGGGTAGCCTATAGGGCCGAGACCTCACCGTCACGCCTGGGCTGGTCTCTATGTGATGCTGGGTGAGTTTCGTGCGGCCTGGCAGGAGGGAGAACACGTCAGCAAAATGTTGCTGTAAATTGGCCACATCTGCTTTCTGTGACGGCGTCAGATGATTATCACAGCGGAGAGGGAAGGGCCGGGGGGAGGGGGGAACCTCCGGCCCCAGCTCCTCGCCCTCCGCTATCGCCGTCACCATGGAGACAGGCTCCGCTTCCCTCCACCCTTTTAGTAGGTTGAGGTGGTATATTTGGGTTGCCCCGCCCCGGTCAGACCGCCGGACCTCATAATCCACGTCACCTACTCGTCGTGTGACCACGAAGGGTCCTTGCCACTTGGCGAGTAATTTAGAGCTGGATGTTGGGAGTAATACAAGTACTTTCTCTCCCGGTGAAAATTGTCTGAGTTGCGTCCCCTTGTTATACAGGCGCTGTTGACGTTCTTAGGCTTGGAGCAAATTCTCACGTGACAAGTACCCCAATGTGTGGAGTTTTGCTCTCAAGTCCTTGACGTATTGAATTTCGTTTTTACTGGGGCTTGGACCTTCCTCCCATCCAACCATTTATGCCAATTTGGTTTGTCCTCGTGTACGAACTTCCGGATCATGGATTTCAAGGTTCTATTCAGCCGCTCTACCAGCCCGTCAGTCTGTGGGTGGTATACGCTGGTCCGAATAGATTTGATTCCCAATAACCCGTACAGCTCCTTTAATTTGCGTGACATAAAGGACGTGCCCTGGTCAGTCAGAATCTCTTTCGGGATTCCGACTTGGGAGATAACTTGAAACAGCGCCTGCGCGACACTCTTTGCAGAGACGGAGCGCAGCGGTACTGCTTCGGGATAGCGCGTTGCGTAATCCACCAGGACTAGCGCAAAGCGATATCCCTGGGTGCTCGGGTGAAATGGGCCGACAAGGTCCATCCCAATACGCTCAAATGGGACCTCTATGAGTGGTAATGGCCGCAAAGGTGCCCTAGTGGTGGCCGCTGGGTTGACTAGTTGACAGTCCGGGCAAGCCGCGCACCAGCGGCGCACATCTGCCCGGATGCCCGGCCAATAGAAACGGCGCATTACCCGATTGAGTGTTTTATCATATCCCATGTGACCGGCCATCGGGTTGAAATGTGCCGCCTGGAAAATCATTTCCCGACGGCTTTTTGGTACCAACAATTGGGTGACTTCTTCCCCTGTCTGAGTGTCACGACTCACTCTGTATAGTCTGTCCCTAATTAATGCAAAGTGTGGGAAATCCTGCGCTATCCCTGGGCGAACCCGCTGCCCATCAATGGAAATCACTTGGTCCCAGGTCGCGCGCAAAGTGTCATCTCGAGACTGCTCGAGTGGAAAATCTTTCATGGGGCGCCATTGGGGAACCGGGGAGACCTCTTGCGAAGTCCCCTCCGACTCTCCTTCCCCCTCCCCCCCGGTAGCGTCGGATAACCTCGCGTCGCCGCTAAGAACAGCGCGGTCATCCCTTTTCCCTACCAGTCGTGAACACACCCCCATACACTGCTTTATTAACCTGTTAAACCCTGGCCAATTAGTTCCCAAGATTACGGGGTGTATTAGGCGCGAACTTACCGCCACCTTACATTATGCTTTTCCCCTTCGAAAAAAATTTCCACCGGCACCACGGGATACTCGTGAATGTCCCCATGCACACATCTAACCCGCACCCGGGTGACCTTTTCCAATGCCCCGGGTTGAATCAGGTTTTGGTGAATCATGGACTGTTCGCAGCCCGAGTCCACCATCGCCCGACGTATACTCCCTTGTATCCTTACCGGTACATAGTATGTCTCTCCTGGACGGGGGGAGGGTGCCGGAGGGTCGCCAGCCCGGATCGATCCCCCCACATCCATCATTGGACACTCCCGCTGCAGGTGTCCGGGCTGTCCACACCTCCAGCACACCTGCCCAAGCATTCGAGGCGCCCTTTGCGGGGGAAACACAGTGTCCACAGTAACCTGGCCCTGCGGAGGAGAAAGCAGAATATTGTTGTGTCGTTGCTGTGGCCCCGACTGGGCTCCCTCCGCCGGCAGCACACGCATTCTGCGCGGTGCCGAAGATGGCCACTCCGCTCCTCCTGTGGTCTTCTCCTCTTTCCCTTTTTCCCAGTGGACGGCCAGGTGGTCCTCCGCCAAGGCCACTGCCGCTGCTACGTCCTGGGGCCGGTGGTAGCGGATCCAAGCTGACGTCCGCGCCGGGATTGCGTCCAGGAATTGCTCGTGGATGATCCGCTCAATCACCTCCTCGACTTGTCCGGGTTGCAGCCATCTCATCGCGGCGTCTCTCAGCTGCTGGCCCAGGGCGAACGGCCGCTCCTCCTGGCCGAGTCACATGGCCCGGAACCGGCGTCTGTGGTCCTCATTGGATCCTCCCGTCCTGTCCAGTATCGCCCTCCTCACGTCCCGGTCGCTCACTCAGGACACTGGTGGCAGGCTGAGCGCCGCTCGCTGCGCTTCTCCTGCTAGTAGCGGTAACAACCGCACCGCCCACTCCTCCTCCGGCCATGCACATGACTTAGCAGTCGCTTCGAACATGTCCAAAAAAGTTTGTGCATCTTCCATCTCAGCCATTCTGTGCATACCCACCGTCGTTAACGTCGGCTTTGTTGCTGCGGATGTCCCCGCTGCGGTCCTTTCTGTCATCGCACGCAGAATCTGGCTCTGCTGAGCTATTTGGTCTTGCATGGCTTCCATCTGCCGGTGGTTTGCGGTTGACTCCTGCGCCATTTGGTCTTGCATCGCTGCCATCTGCCGGTGGTTTGTGGTCGACACCTCCGCCAGGAGATGTCCAAGCGCCTCTATCGGGCTCGGTGACGACATTACAGTTTTTGTCTTTTTGTTGGGCGCCAAATGTGGAGGTCGATCCCTACCCGTTCCACGGATACCACGTCACAGAGCCAGGCGTGTCGTTTTACCAGAGCTTTTATTTCAGTCATGCAGCTTTTCTCATACACTTCTTTTCGTGTCACTTTGCTCCAGTCTCCTCTCGCTCCCCTCCGCCGGCCGCTCACTGTTAAAGACAACAGATGATTAGACTAACACGTACCACCTGTGTCATCCAATCACCTGTCAGCTGTGTTTCTCCTTCCCGCACATGCCCCGCCCCCAGCTGATGGTGCCCCGCCCTCGACACCATTGCCGGACGCGTTGACCTTTGCTCCTGCAGACGCGCTGACTCACTTCCCTCCACACTAACTTAGCTACGGGACCCCGCAGAGCTATGCTAAAAACATTAGCTATCCACCTACGCCAGCCCTCATCTGCTCATCAACACCCATGCTCACCTGCGTTCCAGCGATCGACGGCGCGACGAAGGACTTCACCCGATCATCGATGCGGTCGGCGGCTAGCGTCGGATAGCGCGTCTGCTATCCAACTCAAAGTCCTCCTGGTTGTGTTGCTGCAGCCAGCCGCTAATACACCGATCCCACCTAGAGCTTTCTTCTTTGCAGTCTCCATTGTTCATTAAAAATATTGCAAAAGATTCACCAACACAGATGTTCAGAATACTGTGGAATTTTGCGATGAAAACAGAGCTGTTTGTATTGGGATACAATGTGTCAGAATACTTCCGCTTCAACCATTGACGTCACTCGCAAACGTCATCATATCTAGACGTTTTCAAACGGAAGTTTCCCGGGAAATTTAAAATTGCACTTTATAAGTTAACCCGGCCGTATTGGCATGTGTTGCAATGTTAAGATTTCATCATTGATATATAAACTATCAGACTGCGTGTTTGGTAGTAGTGGGTTTCAGTAGGCCATTTAACAGTTTCAAGTCAACTCATCATGCTCAATTTATTACAGCATTTGGGAAGCCTGTAGTTGATTTTTATTATGTAAATGTTATATTTTTATCAACATGTGATAGCAGGGACCCTGCCATTCAAAACTAGGCTGCCACATTACTAATGATTAATGTAACTATAGCTGAAAAAATAATAGTACAATAGCAATAAGAGAGACTATTCATCCCTGAACACCATGGAGTTCATGTAGGCTTAATGATGCAGTTACATTATTATATCAACTATCAGAGACAGAAACTCTTCATTTAACATAATGTCCTTTTTTGCTGCTTCAACACAGCTCAATCAACTCAGAAAAGGGTAAAGTGAAATAACAGACAGACAGGGCTTTGCTGTCCGTAACACAAACACACACACAAACGCACACATGCACACACGCACACACACACCGCAAAATGAGCTAACGTTACGCTAAAAGCGAATTAGCCTTCACCTCAAGCCAGGACTGCGAGCGAGCTGAAGCTGCCGTTTATGTTTCTAGAACGTCAACGGGCTCATAGTGATGTTACTAGTAGTTGACTGGGAGGTGTTTTTTATAATTTGGGGAGAGTCCGCTGCCTGATGCTTACCTGCTAAACGCAAAGCACTGACTACATGCGCTCTGAATATGCACTGCTGATTGGCTGTTACCGCTCTGTATGTAACCAATCAGATGGTTGTGTGGGTGGAACAATGCTGGGTGCTGTGTACTGACAGAGACAGGCAGAAGGAAGCGGAGCAGCTTGTTAAGACTTTAGCTTAGCTTAATATGTTCGTGTGGAAACTCGTTCGGTACACCTGCGAACCAAACCGAACCCCCCGTACCGAAACGGTTCAATACAAATACACGTACCATTACACCCCTACAGCATACACAGTTGAAGTTCATGCAATATATATAATATTTTATACTGATTAGTGACTCTGCAATTACAGAGGGGGCAGACTAAAGTTCAAACATACAATATATTGAGTTTTGGGCTTTGGTGATCTCTTTGAACTCCTGTCCAAAACTTGTCATGCATCTTGAGTGTTCATTATGAACTGACAACAAACTGTTTTTTCCTCATGTCTAGGTCACAAGAGACAATGTGTTTGACATTCTGTGTATGGCTGACATGTACTTGCTGCCGGGGCTGAAGCGCTTGTGCGGGAAGACCCTCGCCCAGTCCATATCTGAACACAACGTTATGCACTTGTGGAAGACGGCCAAGCTCTTCCGGCTGTCTCGGCTGGAGGATCAGTGCTCAGAGTTTATGGCCAAAATAATTGAGCTGGTAGGTGTTTTTGCATATTTTGTGGAAGGGAAACTAAGTTACACATACAAACTTTCTCTGAAGGCTAAAACAAGAGCGGTAGATGAAAGGATCATAATCTCTTCGATGCTGCGGGCACTTAACTGATCTTAGCGTAGAAGAAAGAACACAAAACTAGTTTGTACAGAGGAAAAACTTAATTTGAACATTTTAGTATTCATCTAAGATTGTTTAATGGTTTAAGATTTATATAATTAGTAAGTTTTAGTGGTGCCCTCCCTTATGTTATGTACAAACTCCGTTTCCATATGAGTTGGGAAATTGTGTTAGATGTAAATATAAACGAAATACAATGATTTGCAAATCCTTTTCAAGCCATATTCAATTGAATGCACTACAAAGACAAGATATTTGCTGTTCAAACTCATTAACTTTATTTTTTTTGCAAATAATAATTAACTTAGAATTTCATGGCTGCAACACGTGCCAAAGTAGTTGGGAAAGGGCATGTTCACCACTGTGTTACATGGCCTTTCCTTTTAACAACACTCAGTAAAAATTTGGGAACTGAGGAGACACATTTTTAAGCTTCTCAGGTGTAATTATTTCCCATTCTTGTTTGATGTACAGCTCAAGTTGTTCAACAGTCCGGGGGTCTCCGTTGTGGTATTTTAGGCTTCATAATGTGCCACACATTTTCAATGGGAGACAGGTCTGGACTACAGGCAGGCCAGTCTAGTACTCGCACTCTTTTACTATGAAGCCACGTTGATGTAACACGTGGCTTGGCATTGTCTTGCTGAAATAAGCAGGAGCGTCCATGGTAACGTTGCATGGATGGCAACATATGTTGCTCCAAAACCTGTATGTACCTTTCAGCATTAATGGTGCCTTAACAGATGTGTAAGTTACCCATGTCTTGGGCACTAATACACCCCCATACCATCACAGATGCTGGCTTTTCAACTTTGCGCCTATAACAATCCGGATGGTTCTTTTCCTCTTTGGTCCGGAGGACACAACGTCCAGTTTCCAAAAACAATTTGAAATGTGGACTCGTCAGACCACAGAACACTTTGTATCAGTCCAACTTAGATGAGCTCAGGCCAGGCGAAGCCGACGGCGTTTCTGGGTGTTGTTGATAAACGGTTTTCGCCTTGCATAGGAGAGTTTTAACTTGCACTTACAGATGTAGCGACCAACTGTAGATACTGACGGTGGGGTTCTGAAGTGTTCCTGAGCCCATGTGGTGATATCTTTTACACACTGATGTCGCTTGTTGATGCAGTACAGCCTGCGGGATCGAAGGTCATGGGCTTAGCTGCTTACGTGCAGTGATTTACGACTTTGTAAATATATTTTTTTTACATTAAAACAGCCCTCTAGACATGAAATAACACCCACAGAGTTACTTTTACAAGCCGCAAACGATGTGGCGTGAGATCACTGTATTACAATACTCACTAGGCTGCGGTCAGCCCTATAGGCTCTAGCGTGTTGCACATGTAACGTTAAAGACCGAAATGGGGCTACAAACAAAATCTTGTTTAGGCCCACGAAAAGCCAAGGATCAAGGTATATTTTCATATGAAAAATTTAAAAGTTTGTTTTGTATATATTGTAGGGTTTTTAAAAAAATCTAAAAATGTAATAACCATGGATTTTAATTTATTTTTGTCCAAGTGAATAATACCAAAATTGCTGAGTCAAGATATCATTGCAAAGTTTTTACAAACACTTTGTCTGCCACAGCTGGTGGAGAAGGAGGAGTTTGCTGAGATGGTCAAGGAGGATGCTGCTTTGCTGGAGAAGCGACACGAGACCGACTCCGTCCCTTTGGTGGATGACATACGTTACCATATCGCCAGCAACGTGCAGACGTACAGTGAGATTGAGGAGGCCAATCAGAAGCTGGAGGCCTTGGAGGAGCTGCTGTCCAGCATTGATATTGACTGCTGAAGGTCTGATGAGCTTTTTGCTGTTTGCATGGAAAAATAATATGTTTTTTCTCTGTGTTTGTAAACATATTTTACCTACAGTTTATTGTTACGGTACAGATATATTAATCTTTTCAAGGGTGCCCCATTTTTGCGTTTTAAAGTTTTAGCACATTTCATATATTATTTCACACACTTAGACCTTTCCATGCATAATTCTATTATTGCCACAACCTTGTGATTTGCTGGTTAGTAGGGACCTTTACATTTTAATTTGGCCTCCAAATAGTTCAATAACCACAATAAGTTATCTCTCATCCTAAATTAAATGTATATAATTTTATAATTTGAAAATGTATTAATATTTTTAGGTAATAAATGTCCAATATGATAGGAACTTAAATCCACCTCTTGGAAAGATGAATTTGTTTTGTTAAACAGTTTGTTACCCTTTGTAAAACAATGTATGAGTTTGTATTCCTGGTTTGGGGTAATAAATATACTCTGTTGCAAAGACAATTGAACTGTGCGTTTAGTCTTGGTGTAGTTCAAATTTATGCCAACAGATAGCTTTGTTTGTCAGCTACTTCTCCAAGGAAATGCTCTTAAAAATGCACTGTTGGTGCAACATTTGAGACAATGATGCAATTAAATGATTTAATGATTAATGATTTCATTTCCAGGAGTTGTAAATGAAACGAGTGCAGTTTCAAAAAAAAAAAAATACAAAAATAAATACCCAAATGGAAAAAACTTCAATGTGAAAATCTGTCCTTCTTCCCTTAACTTGATGAAAACACCATCAAGTTGTAACTTATGGTCTTTCTCACTTAATGCTCAGACTAAACAACTGAAACGCAATACAGGGCCAAAAATATGGACCAGGGGCCAGTAGAGGGCTGTAGGATGGAGGCCACCCATACCCAAATATGCTCCTCAATGTAAATTCAGGGCTTCCATGAAATGCTGTGAAATCAGTGCACAATCAGTAGCCAAACCTTCTGGGGGCCTTAAAGCAGCAACCTTCTGGGCACATGTCCCTGTAGATGTTGATCACATCATTGTGATTTATGACTACGTCTTTTTCAGTGGAGAGGAGAAGGAGATCAGACAGCCTCTCTTCTGTGCATAGGCCTCTGAGTGAGTTTTTGACCAGCTTCAGTTTAGAAAAAGACCTCTCTACTGTGGCAGTGGACACTGGAATCGTGGCATATGTTTTCATCATTTCTTCCAGTGCTGGAAAGATGTCATGTCCACTGTTGTCTCTTAGTGTTCTTAAGATCCCCTTCAGTGTGAGAGTGTCATAGAATGATGCATAGAAAACTCTGAGCTCTGTCTTCAGCTTCTCTTCTTCTCCTCCATAGAATTCGCACAGTGTGCGAACAGCTTCAGTAGAGTCAGGACCCATGACATGTTTACCTACCCAGTTGCTGGCCTTTGTCAAACTGTGGAGTGCACTGAGTACTTTGAAGGACTGTGTCTTCCCATCTCCCTTAAATCTCCTATGTAGTTCCTGAGAAAGAACATCAAGGAATGGATAGTACATCTTCACTCTGTAGTACTCTTCCACTGATTTGAAGGAGTGGCTCTCTGTGGCTGCAGTAGAACTGTGTTTATACTTTGCAGGAACCTTCCTCTGCCTTTTCTGTCCCGGGGGGACTGTGGGAATGCTGATTTCAGAAGCCTCTGCCTTTTCTGTGGCATTCTTGAACAGTTTGGAAAACTGTTCTTCTGTTCTCAGATTGGACAAGGTATCCGTCACTCCCCCAACAACACTATATGCCGTGGACAGGTCAATACTCTGGTTCTGGAGTGCATCAGAGGCAAGTGCAGTGACATCAAAAACTGGTGTGGCTATTGCAAGGCACAGTAAGAACTCAAAGTCGATGGCATTAAGGTACATTCTTGCATCACCATAGCAGTATCTGGAGGCTCTTGGACTGTTAGATCAGTGAGGGTCTTCACTACAGCATCCATCACCTTGTTGAGGGCCTTCAGGGCTTTCCCCCTACATGCCCAGCGTGTGTCAGAGAGCTTCTGTAGTTGAATGACACGCTCTCCAGGTTGCAGGTCCTGTTGGCATTTTACAAATGCTGTGTGTCTTTTTGAAGAGGCAGTGAAGAACACATAGAGCTTCTCTACAAGGTTGAAAAAGGCGATAAAGTGCAGGCTTGATTTTACACTTTCAACCAAGACTAGATTCAGGCAGTGGGCGTGGCAATGGACATATAGAGCCTTGGCATTGTGTTGCAGTATTCTTGTTTGCAGTCCTTTGTACTGACCACTCATATTGGCAGCGCCATCGTAGCCTTGACCACGCATGTTTTCAATCTGTAGGTCATTCATTTGTAACAGGTCCAGAACTGTTTTCTCCATCTCCTCACCTGTGGTGGTTGACACATTACAAACCTAGAGGAAGCGCTCCTTGACATCCATTTCAGACACATAACGTACAACAAAGGAGACCTGCTCACAGTAAGATACATAATTGGTTTCATCTACAAGTATGGAATAGATTTTTGCTTCCTCCATTTCTTTTCTTATCTCTGTTCTTGTGAATGTGACCAGGGCTGTTATGAGATCATTTTGTGTTCTGTTTGACAGTAATGAAACCCAACTCTTCTTCTTACCAACTTTCTTCTCTTTTACACTATCTAAATGTAGCTTGAGAACACTATCGTATTGGCTGAACATTTTCACAAGTTCAAGGATGTTGCCCTGGTTTGAGCTTGCAGAAGACTCATCATCACCCCTGAGAGCCTTTCCCTGTCGTGCGAGATATAACATTGTCAATCAATCTGGTCAAAATGCTGAATAAGTGGACGGCGACTAGACCATAACTCACAGGTTCAAGTTGCTCCACTGTCACGTCTCCTCAGGGGCGCAGTAACTTGGCTCTCTCTCCTCTCACTTACTCACTCACTCGCCCTCTCTCTCTCTCTCTCTCTGGCGGAAGCGGCAGGCTCAAACATCCCGGTATCACAAGAAAACGTGGAGTTTTTGTACCGCTGTTTTTTTTTGTTTTGTTTTTTGTTTTCTACATCCCTGACAGGAATTTATTACTGTTGTTTAAAAAAAAAACACACACACAGGCAGAGGCACTTTTTAAGACGAGGCAAAAAAGGGCAGGGGCTCAAGCACCCATAGGGCCCTATGTGTGCACGTGCCTGATATAGGAACCATTCCGCTGTGAAGGGGTGTTGGCGAGCCGGTTGCAGTCTCAGAGTCAGACCGCGCTGTCTCACACTACAAGGAACTGCTCCGAACGTATCACGTTAGGTAGCCAGCTGCAGCGCACGAGGCAACGTGAACAAGTCCAATTAACTACTCAATTAGAGTCGGAGAGAATCGCAGCCATTGTCAACGCCGTTTACAGTGCCAGCGACAAAAATAATCAAAAGGAGGGAGTCTCACAGCAAAGTGCATGTTGTCAGAAAGGTAGGATTTTTGTTATCATTATTCAGATAGTTAAACAGGAATGTTTTCACTAGCCTATTGTCCCTACTTGTGACCGTGTCAGGTTTTCACTGTTTTGATTGATTGATTGAGACTTTTATTAGTAGGTTGCACAGTGAAGTAGATATTCCGTACAATTGACCACTAAATGGTAACGCTCGAATACGTTTTTCAACTTGTTTAAGTCGGGGTCCACTTAAATCATACTTGCCAACACTCCCGGATTTTCCGGGACACTCCCGAAATTCAGCGCCTCTCCCGAAAACCTCCCGGAATAAATTTCCTCCCGGAATTTGGGAATGCGGACCTGAGTGGGGACAGCGGCGACAGTCTGTTTTCACGTCCGCTTTCCCACAATATAAACAGCGTGCCTGCCCAATCACGTTATAACTAGAATGATCGAGGGCGAGTTCTTGGTTTCTTATGTGGGTTTATTGTTAGGCAGTTTCATTAACGTCCTCCCAGCGCGGTAACAACACACAACAACAGCAGTCACGTTTTCGTCTACCGTAAAGCAGTTCGTCTGCCGTGAACAGCAATGTTGTGACACTCTTAAACAGGACAATACTGCCATCTACTGGATAGCCTCCGGAACACTGAAATTCAAGTATTTCTTTTATTTATGTATAATAAAATACATATACAGTATATATACTGTTCAAAAGTTTGGGGTCACCCAAACAATTTTGTGGAATAGCCTTAATTTCTAAGAACAAGAATAGACTGTCGAGTTTTAGATGAAAGTTCTCTTTTTCTGGCCATTTTGAGCGTTTAATTGACCCCACAAATGTGATGCTCCAGAAACTCAATCTGCTCAAAGGAAGGTCAGTTTTGTAGCTTCTGTAACGAGCTAAACTGTTTTCAGATGTGTGAACATGATTGCACAAGGGTTTTCTAATCATCAATTAGCCTTCTGAGCCAATGAGCAAACACATTGTACCATTAGAACACTGGAGTGATAGTTGCTGGAAATGGGCCTCTATACACCTATGTAGATATTGCATCAAAAACCAGACATTTGCAGCTAGAATAGTCATTTACCACATTAGCAATGTATATAGTGTATTTCTTGAAATTTAAGACTAGTTTAAAGTTATCTTCATTGAAAAGTACAGCGCTTTTCCTTAAAAAATAAGGACATTTCAATGTGACCCCAAACTTTTGAACGGTAGTGTATATACAGTATATATATATAGCTAGAATTCACTGAAAGTCAAGTATTTCATACATATATATATATATATATATGAAATATATATGAAATACTCAAGTTGGTGAATTCTAGCTGTAAATATACTCCACCCCTCCTAACCACGCGCCCCACCCCCGACCACGCCCCACCACACCCCCCACCTCCAGGAATCAGAGGTCTCAAGGTTGGCAAGTATGACCTAAATTGATTCATGATACAGAATCTGTATCATGAATCAATTTAAGTGGATATAGTACATATCTGTATTACAGATATATACTATCAGATATATACTATCATCATAATACAGTAATCACACAAGATAATCACATTGAATTATTTACATTATTTACAATCCGGGGTGTGGAGGGGAGGGAGGGTGCCTCTTTTCTCTCAGGTGTTGCTTCTACACTGCTCTTCCCATACTTGCCAACCTTGAGACCTCTGATTCCGGGGGGTGGGGTGGGGCGTGGTCGGGGGTGGAGCAGGGGCGGTGCGGGGGTGTGGTTGGGGGCGTGGTTAAGAGGGGAGGAGTATATTTACAGCTAGAATTCACCAACTCGAGTATTTCATATATATATATATATATATATATATATATATATATATATATATATATATATATATATATATATATATATATATATATATGTATGTATGTATATATGTATATATGTATGAAATACTTGACTTTCAGTGAATTGTAGCTCTATATATATATATATATATATATATATATATATATATACTGTATATATTTATTTGATTATATATATAAATACATACATATAAATAAAATAAATACTTGAATTTCAGTGTTCCGGAGGCTATCCAGTAGATGGCAGTATTGTCCTGTTTAAGAGTGTCACAACATTGCTGTTTACGGCAGACGAACTGCTTTACGGTAGACGAAAACGTGACTGCTGTTGTTGTGTGTTGTTACCGCGCTGGGAGGACGTTAATGAAACTGCCTAACAATAAACCCACATAAAAAACCAAGTGATTGTGGCAGGCACACTGTTTATATCGTGGGAAAGCGGACGTGAAAACAGACTGTCGCCGCTGTCCCCACTCAGGTCCGCATGGAGCTCGAGGGGGCGTGGCCTCCAGCTCCGGCTGAATTCCGGGAGATTTTCGGGAGGACATTTTTTCCAGGAGGTTTTCGGGAGAGGCGCTGAATTCCGGGAGTCTCCCGGAAAATCCGCGAGGGTTGGCAATATGGCTCTTCCTCCCCTCCTCTCCTGTCCTTCTTCTTCCTCATCATCTCATAAAATCTCCTCTCCAAGCACAGAGAGATCAGTCACTGTGTGTGTGTGTGTGTGTGTGAGAGAGAGAGCGAGTGAAGCATAACTTTGGCATACTTCATACTTAAATTACAGGTTTTGTAGAATTCAGTGTCATCCTCCCGGAGATACACTGGAAGTCCACGAAGAACCAGAGTGCGTCGCATGTTGATGTCATGTTCTTCCTAGATTGAGAAACAAGAAAAAATGCCAGCATGCCCAGTCCGTGTCACTGATATAACAATGTATATGCTTCAGTTATGTTAAAAACAGTAATCTATCTATGATTCAGCAGGATGACTGACTACTATCAAGGCATCTGTAAGCTGCAATGACAACACGTATGATCAGCATTGTCCCCATGAAAAAGTCAAACATAAACTTACCTCCAAGTCATAAATTCTCAGCATCTCTTGCAGTGCCTCTGCTCCCTTTCCAGTCCTTGAGGACTTCTATCGATACAGTGCAACTAGTTTTGGTGTGTAGCGGTCAAGTTCACAGTAGAACTGGTTGCGTAGATTCACATTTGTAATACGATGAAACTCTGCAAACACCTGTACAGATAGAAATATTTAGGTGTAAAAATAATGTGGAGTATATCAATTACTTTTATTAACTATTACTAATCAAAACATTCTATATATTTACCTGGTGTACCATTCATTTCTGAAGATACAATGTTTGTATCAAAATCTGATTTGCCTGCATGGTTTCGGCTTTTGTGTGCATTGAAGGACGAGTACGCATTTGTACTGTAACTGCAGTTACTGTATGGACATACTACCATCTCATGAATTCTTAAATGACTCCTTAAATGAGAAAATAGTGATGCCTCAGAAAATGTTTGCTTGGTGCCACACGAGGGACATGTAAAAAATGCACTTCCTGACTGTGAACCATCAGTCACATTTACTCTGCTTGTATCACTATGACACCGAGACAAATGAGCTTTAAGTGCATTAAATGACTGGAAAGTACAGATGCAGTTACTGTACAAACATGGTAGAGGGCAGCTGGAATTCCCCATGGGGAACTCCAGCTGCTGTTTAAAACATCTGTCAATCCATTTTCTACCACTTGTCCCTTTAAGGCTTTTGAGCAAGATGGCTGCAACTGTTTCTCTCTGCTGAAAGGCCTAATGAAATCGACTGAAATCATCTAAATGCACTGACATCCAACAAGAGTCAAGATTGCTCGAAGAACAATGACTACCAATGCAAAGTTAGCAGCTGAAATGGCGGGGATTAAAGATTCCCTAAACTTTATGTCAAGAGAAATCAGTGAAGTGGTGGAACAACAGAGGAAACTGACAGGCTTCATGGAGGAGATTAGGCAGCTAAAGGCTATCATTCAACACAAGAATGAACAGATTGAGCTCCTAGAACAAAGGGTGGATGACTTGGAACAGTATTCCAGAGCTGATGACCTTGTGGTCACCGGCCTGGAGACCAGGCATCAGAGTTATGCCCGGGTTGCTGGCCCACCTGATGACCAGCATGGTGAGGATGCGCCATCTGAGGAGCTTGACACTTTGGAGCAACAAGTGGTACGCTTCATGAAGAGTAAACATATTCCTCTGGAGAGTCAGCACATATCAGCATGTCACATTATTCCAAGTAAGGACAAAAAAAACAACAAGCCTAAAGTCATCATCAAGTTTGCAAATAGAAAGCACAAGGTGGAAATTCTGAAGGCAGCTAAAAAACTTAAAGGTACTGGAGTTTATCTAAATGAGCACCTGACAAAGAAAAATGCTGAAATTGCTTGGACAGGCCGGATCCTCAAAAAGCAAAATAAAATCCAATCGACCTGGACCAGGAATGGAAAAGTTTTCATCCGGACAAACGGACCACCAGAACAAGCCAAAGTGATTGTGATGAGAACATTGAAAGACCTGGATCAGTACAAATGAAAATAGTGAGTGAATTTTTCTTTTTTCTTTTTCTTCTTTTTTGCTTGATTATTGGATCTTCTGTAAGGAACTCATGACTCTTTCTTTCAAGACTGAAGCCCTTTCAAGTGTTGATTATACAGAAAGTGGCACATTTGATTTTGAGAATGAAGTGGATCCAGAGACTTATCTAGACTCATCCAGAGACTCCAGAGGCACATTTGATTTTGATAATGAAGTGGATCCAGAGACTCATATATTTAAGTATATCAAGGATTCTTGCCATTATTATACTGAGGAGCAACTTGATGACGTAGGCATAGAAAATACATTTTCTTTGATTCATTTTAATTGTAGAAGTCTACCAAAACACTTTTCTAAAATCAAAAATGTTTTGGAGTCACTTAAAGGTAGATTTAAGGTAATTGCTTTATCTGAAACATGGATAAAGAAAGGCAAGGAGGTTGATTTGAAATTAAAAGACTATGATCTGTATGTCACTAGCAGAGACAATAGGAGTGGAGGAGGGGTGGCCCTCTATATATATAATGAACTAAAATGCAGACCAGTTAAATGTATGACAATGGCCATAAATGATTTAATGGAGTGTGTAGCTGTTGAGATAGAATTAGAACAAAACAGAAACATTGTTGTTGCATGTGTATATAGAAAACCAGGATCAAAAGTTGAAACCTTTATGGATAAATTAGAGGAAATGATTAATGGTCTAAATAAAAAAAGGACTATCGTAATTTGTGGAGATTATAATATTGATCTTCTAAAGGTAGATTCACATAAACAGACATCAGATTTTTTAGAGATATTATATGAAAAAGGGCTGTACCCATTAATTACAAAACCTAGCAGAATAACCACAACTAGTGCAACCTTAATAGACAATATCTTTACAAATGTTTTAGGGATTCACATCACTACTGGGTTAGTGATAAATGACATAAGTGATCATCTGCCTATATTTGCAATATTTGACTATCAATTCCCTAAAAGAACATATCATCAAATACTTAAGAGGAAAAGAAGTGTCAATCATATTAATAACTTCAGGAATGACCTATTAAAACAACAGTGGAAAGAGGTGTACACAGACGATATAAACACTGCCTATGATTCTTTTCTTAAACATTATATTACTCTGTATAACAAGCATTGTCCTGAGGTTCCATGCAGATCTAAACAAAGGCAAAAGAATGCACCTTGGATGATAAACAGTTTGAAAAATGCATGTAAAAAGGAAAATAGACTTTATAAGAAGTTTATCAAATCAAGAACAGAGAATGCTGAAAAACGCTATAAGAACTACAAAAACAAGTTGACCAATATATTGAGACAAGCAAAAAGGGAATATTACAAAAGAATGTTGCATGAAAATAAAAATAACATAAAGGCTACATGGAATATTTTGAATAAAGCAATAGGGAATAGGACAAGGCGAACAGAACTACCTAGATATTTAAAAAAAGATAATATGTTAATTGAAAACAAAGATGAAATTGTCAATGAATTAAATAAATTCTTTGTAAATGTAGGACCTAGCTTAGCAAACAAAATACCAAGAGCTAATGATCAATCAGGGGGTGTCTGGAAAAGGAAAAATAGGGTTATGAGTCAATGTTTCTTAGTGAAGTGACTGAAAATGAAATATTATCTGTGGTTTATAAACTAAAAAACAAGACCTCAACAGACAATGAGGGTATTGACATGAAAATAATAAAAAACACAATTGATTGCATCATTAAACCATTACATTATATAATTAATTGTTCTTTTAAAGTAGGAGTTTTCCCAGACAGTATGAAAACAGCTAAGGTCATACCTTTATTTAAAACCGGATATAAACATACATTTGGTAATTATAGACCAGTATCTCTCCTATCTCAATTTTCAAAAGTGCTTGAAAAACTGTTTGTTAATAAATTAGACTGCTTTATTGAAAAACATAAATTATTAAATGAAAGTCAGTATGGATTTCGATCAAATAGGTCTACGAGCTTGGCCATCATAAACATTATTGAAGAGATTACAACTGCAATTGATCAAAATAAATACACAATAGGAGTTTTCATTGATTTAAAGAAGGCATTCGACACTATGGATCATCAAATTCTCATTTCTAAATTATATACTTATGGAGTTAGAGGAGTTGCACTGAACTGGTTAACCAGCTATTTACAACAACGACAGCAATATGTTGAGATCGATGATCATAGGTCAGAATGTATGAATATTGAATGTGGAATTCCACAAGGTTCGATTTTAGGACCTAAACTTTTTATTTTATATATAAATAATATTTGTGAGGTTTCGAAAATTTTACAGTACGTATTATTCGCAGACGATACAAATTTATATTGTTCAGGAGATGACTTGAAAATCTTAGCTGATAATATTGAAGAGGAAATGGTTAAACTAAAATTGTGGTTTGATGTAAATAAATTATCTTTAAACTTGGAAAAGACTACATTTATGGTATTCAGTAATAAAAGAAAGATATAAGTTAGTTTATCCATAAACTATGTGAAAATTGAGAAGGTGTCTGAAATCAGATTTCTGGGGGTCATCTTAGATGAAAAGTTGACATGGAAAGCTCATATATTGCATGTGAAAAATAAGGTATCTAAAAGTGTATTTATTTTGAACAAGGTTAAATACAGTTTCCCGTATAATACAATGAGAATGTTATATTGCTCAATTATTTTACCTTATTTCAATTATTGTGCAGCAATATGGGGAAATACATATCCCAGCAACATAATGCCTTTATTTCTTTCACAGAAAAGAGCCATTTGTATAATTTGTACAATAGGATATAGAGACCACACAAATCCACTCTTCATTAGGTCAGGATTATTAAAACTAAAAGACATTGTAGAATTGCATACTCTATTAGTGATGTTCAAAGCTAGAAATAAAGTTCTTCCGAAGGACTTACAAAAGTTATTTGTGTTCACGTCTGAAGATGAGAACCACAGAAGGCCGTATGATTTTAAACATCCAAGAGTGCGAACAAATTTGAAGCAAATGTGCTTGTCTGTTGTTTGTGTGAAAGCATGGAATTCTCTAGACAAAGACTTAAAAAGTTGCAAGAATATCTTTGAATTTAAAAAGAGTTACAAAAAGAGACAACTGGAATTATATCAAACTGCTTTTTGATTTTGATTGGACGTGTCATTTTGAAAATGCTTAAACGAAAATTAAAAGTATGTTGGAGTTCGGGTGTTGGTGGAGGGAACAGTTATAAAGTCATCTAAATAATTTGTGTTAAAAAGGGGCAGATAAATATAAGAATAGTATTCTTCCATCTGCTCCTTTCTGATCATGGAAATGTATAAGAAACTAAAAAACAATGAAAGTGTCAACTGTACATGGCTTGTATATATGCATTTTTATGAAAGGAATAAAAAGAAATGATGATGATGATGAAGGGTCTCTGGGTTTTGGAGGGCTGGAGCCTACCCTAGCTGCACTCGGACAAACACAGATGACAGACAACATTCACACACACATTCACACACTAGGGCCAATTTAGTGTTGCCAATCAACCTATCCCCAGGTGCATGTCTTTGGAGGTGGGAGGAAGCCGGAGTGCCTAGCTGGAGGGAACCCACGGAGTCACGGTGAGAACTTGCAAACTCCACACAGAAGGACTCTGAGCCCGGGGATCAAACCTAGGACCTTCTTATTGTGAGGCACACATACTAACCCCTGTGCTACTGGCTGATCAAAACATCACAATTGCAAGGGGTAAAGGATGCAAAGACCAAGCCAGTTAAACTTAAAAAATGTTACGGCAGTTATAGAGTTTGCTTTTATTGAGAACAATGACTGACAGCAAAAATGTGACTATAGGTGTTTGCAAATGAATCCATGAATCCAAAGGTTTATAACACTGTAAACATGTGTGTACGTGTGTACAAGACAGCCATGAACACCAGACTAAATCCTCCAACGCGCAATTTTTAGTCATAATTAGTTATCATTAACCAGGGGTGTTCTTGTTTTATTTTTTGGTTGGAAAAAGGTAACTTTGAGCAAGTTGCAAACAGCCCCTTTAAATATGCTTTAAACTAGTTTTAAAACAAAGTGGGTTCATTTTGACTGTTCCAATTACGTTACGGTTTATTCTCTGTAAACGTTAAGATTTGTCACTTAAACATTAGAATGTTTCTTCATTTCTTTGAAACAGGTTGGATGTATTTAGGTTAAAATGTAATTTATTGTGAAATATACGGTACATAATTCCTAGGGCATCTAGTACAAATGGCAACATTTGTATTCCTTTAAAGCAGCACTAAGTAACTTTTTAACCTTCGTAAAATATTGTCATAATTTTGTGGATAATACATCGATGTACAACTAGTTGAATGACACCTTGATCATTTCCTGAGGGGGTCTGTATATTGCTTTTACTGGCACTTTGCGACATTGAGGAGAAAAAAACCTCCAAATGTGCTGACTTGCTGTACGGCATACGTCACTTTCCCACTAGGTTTTAAAACAACCAAAGAAACAAAAAGTTTTGTCTGAAGAGACAAAAAAAAGAAAAACGGAGCTATGAGAGGATAAAAGGAGAGTCAGGACAGGATCAACATTGCCCCGGCTTTCACTCGCTGACGTGAGCTGAAAGACGAGGGATTTTAGACTGATGCTGCCTTGGCTCTGTTCTTGCTGGCGAGTAAGTGACTTTGGATGATCAAATCAAAATGATAATGCTAATGTTAGCGATTGGAAATTTGCATGGTAGCAATAAATACTCACCAAATTGATTGTTCGCAGCTTCACAATACTTCCTTTAGAAAAAAAATCACTCGCTGGTCTATCTTTGCTTCAGACCTGCACCCGCCTCGATACATTCTTGGTAGTAGCGTCATGTTTGAAGCGCAAACCAAGATCATTTGTATATAGTGTCTATCTAACATCAGCATAGCCATTAGAGACATAATATTTGTGCCAATATTACATCATGTCAGTCTGACGCAATATGCGCTAGCTAATGGGAAATGTGTTCTTCTGGCAAAACACTACCACTTTGGTCCACTGGTGCCGCCAAAATCAACCAAAACTGAAAGTTATTAAGTGGGGCGATAAGCAGCATGTGATGTATGGGTGTCCTCAGAAAATGTTCTCTCCTGTCAGAGGTCTGTGGTTCCAGAAAGTTTGACAACCTTACATATCACATTGGGAAATCTGTGTCTTTATATCCATGTAATATTTTGCATTTTTAACATTTATGTTGCTTCCAAAAATAAACACAAACTTGTTGTAGCATAAATTAAATAGGCATGTGACTAAGACACAACTCAACTGCTGCACATTTCTGACAATTGCCTGTCAAAAGACCCCCACAATTAGTCTGCCACCCATTTTTGGGCCACGATCCACCAGGTGAGAACCACTGCTGTACAGTACAGTACAGTACAGTACAGTATGTATTATAATGTCTTGATGCCCACTTATATACAACAAAGAGTTTATATTTGTATATTATATTAAAACATAGATAATCTGTGTCCGGACATTATCAATGAAATATGGAGAAAATGAGTCTTATATTACACCTGTGAGAAGACCTCTTAAAGAAAAGATGGTTGAAGTGGATAATTTAGTTAGAAAAACCGTGTTCGTAAAAGAAGCACCTTATTGACGATAAGTATAGCATACTTGAAGGGTAAACAACTATAAATGTACTGTATGTTCCCACAGTCATATAATGTTTTAAAAGATATGATTACAATTACCAATATCATTATTAATATTTTATTTCTCATTTTATTTTTTGCATTAGTTCAACTAAGATATCTTCATTTATATAAATATATATATATATATATATATATATATATATATATATATATATATATATATATATATATATATATATATATATATATATATATATATATATATTTTTTAAATCAAGTCTAAATGGATGGATGGATGTTCCCTCTAAAAACTGGCATCTACGTCTTAAATTTTTGTTGTCAAAGGCTTGTTTGATTTATCTTAACTCACCACAAGGTAGTGCCACTGTGTTCTCATTTTGCTATCAACACCTTGCTTTAAGCTGGGATTTTTTGTTCCTTCAAAGGATGCGA
The DNA here is from genome assembly GCF_033978785.1 of Entelurus aequoreus. NCBI lineage: Eukaryota > Metazoa > Chordata > Actinopteri > Syngnathiformes > Syngnathidae > Entelurus > Entelurus aequoreus. The sequence continues at coordinate 41,363,818 of NC_084737.1, forward strand.
AGTTCATTTTTAGCTACAGTATGTAAAAGGCTCAAATACCAATGATATAGTAAGGAGTCACATACAATTATAGGGAACGATAACAACCTCCATGTCAGCTTTGTGTCATAATCATCAACATTTCATCTTTTTTTCTTTGCATTATGCATTTTCTCCTCCTTTTCTCCCATTATTGGTGTCTTTGTTATTATATTTTAGATAGTTTGTAAAAAAAAAAGACCTGCAAAAATATCCGCAATTTGGACACCCCTGGTTTAAAGCGGCCCAATTGTGCAAAACCAACTTTTCTAACCAATGTATTGTACGTATTTAGGTTTTTCATAAGTCCCAACAATTGAAATCAAACCATGGAGGAATTGCAGAGATGTTTATAAAACAATCTTGCATTACTTCATACTTCCTCCAAACCAGGGGTGTCAAACTCAAATACAGAGTGGGCCAAAATTTAAAACTGAACAAAGCCGCAGGCCAAGGTTGAACAAATTAACCTTTTAATAGGGACCCAAACAAATTTTGCATTGAATATTGAACAAGCAAGGCTTATATAACTTTATAGTGACATGCAAAATCGAGTTTCATATAATAATAATAATAATTAAAAAATATCAATGGCATATCAAATACAATTTAAATAAAAATTGAATGCCTCTTTTCTATTTGCAGCCTTCTGAGGTAAATATCAACATTAACTTTTTCCACAGGCTAAAACATTTTAAAATAAAATAACAATGAATAAACCAACCATTCAGGACTTTAAGCGGTTCAGTTTGCAACACACTAATCTAATCTGATGTGCCCAAGCCAGATACCTGGCATCTTTTCTTGGATGCTAGTTCATTAATGTCGGGGCTCAGGCTTTGAGCTGAGGCAACCTTCATTATCGAACGAAGGTGTTCATCAGTCATTATATCTCGTCCACCCGGACCACAGTCTTGGGGGCGTGCCTTAAATGCACTGCCTTTAACGTACTCTACAAGCTATCGTCACGTCCGCTTTTCATCCATTCTAACACCGTTCAGACCCAGTTACAAGATATGTGAGGCTTCTGTACGCAACGCATACATCAACAGCAATACAGGTTACACTGAGGGTGCCAGTATAAAAAACTTTAACACTGTTAGAAATATACGCCACACTGTGAATCCACACCAAACAAAAATGACAAACACATTTCGGGAGAACATCCGCACCGTAACACAACATAAACACAACAGAAAAAATACCCAGAATCCTTTGCAGCACTAACTCTTCCGGGACGCTACAAAATACACCCCCGCTACCACCAAACCTCCCCCCCCCCACACACACACACCTTGTAGCGTCCCGGAAGAGTTAGTGCTGCAAAGGGTTCTGGGTATTTTTCCTGTTGTGTTTATGTTGTGTTACGGTGCGGATGTTCTCCCGAAATGTGTTTGTCATTCTTGCTTGGTGTGGATTCGCAGTGTGGCGTGTATTTCTAACAGTGTTAAAGTCTTTTATTCGGCTACCCTCAGTGTAACCTGTATCGCTGTTGATCAAGTATGCGTTGCATTCACTTGTGTGCGTGCAGAAGATGCACATGTTATGTGACTGGGCCAGCACTCGTTGGTCTGGCTGAAAAGCAGACGTGCCGATTTTCGGGAGGGGCGTTGAAGTTTGGAAGACTCCCGGGAGGGTTGGCAAGTATTAGAATTAGCGGTGAATGCGGTGTTACCACGGCACCGCCGCATTATATAATCGGCGGGTCAGCTTTAGTGTTAATTTGATATCGCCTCAAGGGCCAAGTGAAATTGCACGGCGGGCCAAATTTGACACCCATGATCTATGGCGTTCAGTGGTTACCAATTCTCTGCGTGCTAGAAATTTACCAAAGCCCATCGTTAGAGGGAGGTTGGCATGGTGAGGGGAACCCTAACAATCCGATTTTGCTTGGTTGTTCGGTATGCCATGAGAAGAAGTGTGCTCCGTTGGGCATGTTTCATACTTTGCTGGCAGACTGGTATGTTTAGGTACGTTTCTCATTGCTGGGAGCACCAATGATGTATTTTAATCACGACTTACACAGCCTGTTGGTTCGTTGCTTGTGTGTTGTTCTTGGACACTGTTAGCAGCTTGGCTGTGCAGGTAACCCTCTGTTCTTTGTCTGGCCACTGCAGGTGGTTTTGAACTTCTCACACTCATTACATAATCGTGATCCATGGCTGCAGCGGCTTCCTCTTTCAATTTCTAGAACTTCCAACTATGCGTTTAGTCTTGCTTGTTCTTCTCGGATTTCAAGCTGTTTTTCTACCATAATTTACCTGGGCTTTTGTAGCTTCGGCTGATGCTCTTGCTAAGGCAGTTGCTTCAATGACTGCAGAGTGCAGACTTGCTAAGAAAATGAGCACATGGATAGGCTCCAGCACCCCCTGGGACAAGCGGTAGAAAATGGATGGATGGATGGAAGGAGATAGCTTTTGATGAAACGCTCTTTGATAAAACTCTCTTTGCTGAAACTGCTCCGGAGGTGACTCCTTTGACTTTAGCTTCAGAATCATGGTCCATGACTGTGTCTTTCAATGGCGTATTACTTCTTAATATATGGATTTTCACTGTACTGCTCACACTACGTGTTGTATACGTAATGTAACGTAGACAAAAAGCAAGCCAAATTTGGGTTTCATGAGCCAGGATCAGAGCATCTTGCACCCTTATTGTTGATAGACACAACTGATGACACTTTTATGACCCACAAAAATCCCAAGTGAAACTGCAATAACAAGCAGAAAAAACTAAGAATATATATATATATATATATATATATATATATATATATATATATATATATATATATATATATATATATATATATATATATATATATATATATATATATATATATATATATATATATATATATCTTAATATAATGAATTACCTGCTATTCAATCACAAATATGATGACATTATAATTTGCATAAACAATTGTAGTATCACGCAAGGACATTTGTGACAAAAAAGCAGAATACTGTACCCAAAATAACCACTAGATGGCGACAAACGCCCATTCGACATTGTACACCAGGGCTATACTACATACAGTTTCAAGAGCCCAAGGGCGTAGGGGCCGGACAGCGAAATGTGTATGCTTCGTCAGAAAGTGCCTCTGCTTATATTTTTTTAAAACAGCGTTTATAGATTATATGATATCTGTTGTTGTGTTCCCTAATTTGAGTGACCTGGACATAATCTGGACTGTACATAAATGCTTATTTTGAAAATGTAATTTTGTTTATAAATTATATGCAATCTGTTGTGTTCCCTAATTTTTTCAGTGTATATGGATGAATGTGTGTGTTGCTGAGTCCGACTTGGACACTATCTGGACTGGACCTGGTTTTAAAAACCTTTTAAACAAATCTAATTTCATTGACAATCTGGTCTGGTGAAGATAAGGTCCTTTTAAAAAAAAATAAAATAAAATATGATGTATAAATACAAAACATTTTCTTGGATGAAAAAGAAAGTTAAACAATATAAAAATAATTACATAAAAAATAGTAATTAATGAAAATGTTAGGTTTTTTGGGTTGATGCACTAGTTAAAAGTGTATCTTGTGTTATTTTTAATGTTGATTTAATAATTAAAAAACATTAAAAAAAAAAAGAAAAAGACAGCGTTTCATACATTCACCCATCCAAATAGCAGCGGCCATCTAGACACAAAAACCATCTCTGATAATGCATATAGGTAGACTGACCATACATTTTGCGGGCCTGTCCTCAAATGTCCGGCATTTTGAGTTAGGGTTGCCGCTGCGTGTATTTTCAATGTACGTCCAGCAGGCCCGGCCCTAACCAATCTGGCGCCCTAGGCAAGATTTTAGGTGGCGCCCCCCCACATCGGCAGTGAAGTGTATATACTCACAAGAAACCGAATAGCTTTGTCTTTGATCGTTTTTTTTACTTAAAGAAAGCAAATTAACAATCAGAATAGTTAACAAGATTAAAAAAAAAAGAATAAATCAATGAATACAAAAAATTAAAAATGAATATCTAACAATTTATTGTCATCATTACAGTGAAATGCTGAATAGCAGAATGCAAAGTAACAGTATAATATATTATATGAGAATGTTATGTTATGATTATCTTTAACCGAATCACAGCAGTGCTCAAATTAAAAAACAGCATTCCCTCTCATGTGATATTGCTTAATTATCATTAATGATGTGCACTTTAACAACTAGGCTTACAACTATACCTAATATATAAAGGGGTGGAAAAGTGACTATTACCTGCAGGGCAAACATTAGCTAACCAGAAGGCAATAACAATGCAAACAAAAAACACCTGCTTAAAAGATCTAATACAAATGTCCTTGAGGAATGTAAGGTGGGACCGTGGGAGTACTGTAATTACCTAACGTTACATTATTATTTTCCATAACAATTTAGCCCCCTCCACAATATTAACCCGACGTTAAAACAGAACTAGCTATTTATTGATTAGCAATTGCCGAATCATGTAACATTAGCTTAATGCTAAAAAGCCAGGTTACTATCACCAGTGTTGGGTTAGTTACTGAAAACCAGTAACTAGTTACAGTTACTAGTTACTTAATTTTAAAAGTAACTCAGTTACTTACACCAAAAAGTAATGCGTTACTGTGAAAAGTAACTATTTAGTTACTTCTTTTTTTTTTTAAAGCTCCCATTAATGCCCTTTTAGCCTTCATTTCAGTACTGTTATTGCACTGGAGAATAATGCAATGTGTTGATCAACTTGACATGCATTTGCATCACTGAACTCTGCTAAGCAATGTGCTCTACATACAACACACAAAGACAAAGATATGTTTCAAAGGGCCAATTTGTTTTTGGCCAGAACAAATTGACAAAACTATTTTAAATAGCTGCAACATAACATACATAAGTAACAAACAGCATAATAACAGCATAGCTGAAAAGCAAGAAAGGCACACACTACATACACAAAGCCTACTCATGCATTTTTTCCTCAAGGAATTCTGACACAAAATCATGTCTGAAGCCCAGAACACTACACATTTCCCCAGTTTTAGTTTAGAGATAAGGAAAGATTGGCCTGGCCCTCTAGCATCCCTCTTTATGTTTGTGAACTTTATAGTCTATACATTTAGAGTGATGTGATAATTAAACACTCTAGAAGTCTAGAATGAAAGAGTATATAAGAGAATTGACAGCAACGTTCCCTCTAAGGTGCGCGCCTGTGCAATTGCGCACTGCTCAGGCGTCCTCTGCGCACGGCAAATCTATGCCACGCACAAAATCAAATAAAAAAATAAGTGCATAACAATTTTCGACACACGGACACGACAGAGAAAACAGTTTTCGTCATCATTGTTCAAATATTGTAACGTCTGTCGAGACGCTTTGAGGACATGAATTCCATCCATCACTTTACTGAGCAAAACTCTTTATTGTAGGCCATAAACACATCACCAAAACATTAGTAAAAAAATGATGTCTAGCAAAAGTGGTCATTTTCTGCAGTACAAACCAGACCAAAAGCAACTTTGTTATATCAACAGCAGCCGCTCGCTCTTTCTCACTTGCGCCAACACATGCACATATGGCACTTAGCCAGTGATGCGTTTACAGCCACACAAAAAGTGGGACAACTCCAACACCACACATAAAGTGTCATTCCAGGTCGTTACACTATGATTTACCAATCAAATGTGTGCTTATTCTAGTGTCATTTATTAGGAATCCCAATTTATAAATATTAATCATTAAATGCTGTTAGTATATTAAATAAATACTAATAAAAATATATTAAGTTGCAGGAATGTACACATGATCCCCTGCTTACATCTCATTGTGCAACATGTGAATGTTTTAATGGGAACAAAATGCAATGTCTGAAAGGGGTACAAATTATTTCCAAAGCAGGACCTCCACCCAGACAAACAATACAAGTACACAGTTCATGAAAAACAATATTTGTTGTTATTGTCATTGTAAGTGGGCCTAAACACTTGTATTAGAAATGGAAATGACTGCTGTAATTTGATTATAATAATAAGAGAATGTTGTCTGTCTAACTGTGTTGGCCCCGCGACGGATGGGGACTTGTCCAGGGTGTACCCCGCCTTCCGCCTGAATGCAGCTGAGATAGGCTCCAGCGACCCCGAAAGGGACAAGCGGTAAAAAATGGATGGATGGATGGAGATTAAACTTGTTATTTAGTCAGGTTTGGGACAGGTGTGCTGCTGGTGTAGCCACAGTGTGCACGTCTGATGTTGCTCACATGGCCTCCACTGAATGCTCAGGGAGTTTTTGCGTTTGCTCACACATGAACACTTACAGGGAACATTGATTGACAGAGTGTGTACCTCCAGTGCTGAATGATGAGCAGAGTTAATCCTTAAGTGGTGGTGGTGGAGGGAAAGTAGCATTGGAGTCTCTGTCTCTCTTTACTAGCTTCGTCGAAGCATGTTGCTTATGTAGCTTGTTTCAGCACATTTGAATTGCTGTTTTGGGCAGTAGATGGGATCTTTGATCCAAAGCACAATTTACATTTAACTACAATGTTATTTTCTTTGTGCTCGACTAAAGAAAAGTAGTGAAAATATCTCCATGTAACAAACTCGACTGCAGCTCCGCCATGATCAGACACGCCCCCCTCCCCCCTCTCTCTAATTCCCTCCCCACACTCACACTCGTAATGTTGTAACAAATAATATTTCTATTAAATAGGCTTTACTTTGCATTTTAATTAACGTGGGATTATTTTTTGTATTTAAAAATAATAGTACCAACTTTTTTTTTTTTTCTCCAACATTTGTGGCACTGGCGTGGCGCCCCCTGATGGACGGCGCCCTTAGCATTTGCCTACACGGCCTATGCCACGGGCCGGCCCTGACGTCCAGGGTTAAGAAGCGGTTAAAAACCAAACAAATTGTGAAGGTGCGCGCGCAGCAGCATTCGTGAGGGAGGGGCGGAGACAGAGAGATCGAGAGTTATGATAAACGCGCATGCGTCGCCAGGCTCTGCTTTTTATCCATAGATTTATCAGATTTAATTTTTTATTATCTATAGCAGGGGTGTCAAAAGTGTGCCCCAGAGCCCATTTGCGGCCCACAGCTAATGTTTTAAAGGCCCAGGGCACATTCTAAAAATACTATTAAAATAAACAAAAACATAACAAAAGTGAAATAAAAAAGCTTAAAGGTGAAATGTAATTTAGAAAAAGTTGCAATGTTGACTAATAAAACAAAGCTGTTTTTTTTTCTTTCAAACTGTCATTGTTCAAAACATAATATTGTAATAATCTCAGGAATGTAGGCTCAGAGACTTCTTCAGTTATCTTGCATTTATTGTACAAGATGCATTTAAGGCACACAACAGCTCCAACATGCGTCTATTTCCTTTCCCGGCAAAACTCGAACCACCACTTCCTGTCAACAACGTCACTTCCCTCACTTCTCCAGAAGTCCCGCCCCCCAGCCAAAGCCATTGGCTAACACCCCGTAGCCAGCCGCTACATCACCCCCCCCCTTACAAAAAGTCCTCGCCCTCGAGGACTGACCCTTAAGGCAACATTTGGCAACACCATAGCAGCATGTAAAACAGAGCAACCCATTAGTGCAAACAAAACAGTGTAAACAACATAACCCTCACATCACACAAAAGCGGGTTCACAAACCCCCCCACACCCCTTCCCTTCAGTCTAAGGACACCACAAAGTCTTGCAAGCGGTCCGGAGGCCTCTTCATCCGCCTCGGCCGCTCTCTTCCATTTCCCAGCAGTGGGACAGCTGGGTCGGGTGTGCCAGTCCTCGGGAGGGAGCTGGAGGGGGCGGGGGAGGAGGGGAGTGGGGAAATTGGTTCCCCCTGGGGCGTAAGCGGGGTATTTGTAAAGGGCTGGGCGGGCAAGGGAGAGGTCACCTGTGTATCCGAGGCAAGGGAAGGGGGACCCCCCCCGGTAGGGGGCGAGTCTGTCTCTGTGGAGGGCCACCTTCCTTCCCCGGGGGGGAAGCTGGACACGATACACAACCTCTCCCAGCTTCTGGAGTATCTTACAGGGTCCTGTCCATTTGCTGTCCAGCTTGGGACTGCGGCCCTTCTTCCGAATCGGGTTGTAGACCCAGACCAACTGGCCTGGCGCGAAGTCCCTTCCTCGGGTCGTCACATCATAGTAGCACTTTTGTTTGATGCCAGCTTCCTGCAGCTGCTCCCGAGCGAAACTGTGGGCTGAGTCCAGCCGGTCCTGTAATTTCCTGGCGTACTCTGGCCCTGCAGCGAAGGCCGGGGCATCCGGTGGGCGGCAAAAGGCCAGCTCTGCTGGTGTGCGCATCTCTCTCCCTAGCATGAGAAGCGCCGGTGTGCACCCCGTGGATTCTTGGACAGCAGAGCGACACGCCATCAGCACCAGTAGTAGGTGTTGGTCCCAGTCACGCTGGTGGCGGGAGGTGACAATGGCGAGCTGGTCTCCCAGGTTGCGATGGAACCGCTCCACTAACCCATCACTCTGAGGGTGCAATGGGGTAGTGCGGGTCTTGTGAATGCCCAGGCGCTCGCACAAGGCCGCGAACACCCGGGACTCAAAGTTTGTGCCTCGGTCACTGTGCAGAGACGCCATGACGCCAAACCGACCTATCATGCCCTCCACCAGGGCATCAGCAATGGTCTCTGCCTCCTGGTTGGGAATGGCGTATGCCTCTGGCCACTTGGTGAAATAGTCTATGGCGGAAAGGACATAGCGGTTCCCCTTGTCAGACAGTGGGTACGGCCCTGTAATGTCAATCCCCACCCTGTCCATGGGGCACCCCACTGGGAACTGTTGGAGCGGTGCCTGTGAGCGCCCAGTGGGGCCTTTGCGGGCAACGCAAGGGTCACAGCGGCGGCAGAAGTCCTCCACATCTCTCTTCTGCCGACCCCAATAGAACCCCTGTCGCAGCCGCTTGAGTGTTTTGGCGACCCCGAAATGTCCAGACCCACCTCCCCCATGCACTGCCTTAAGCACTGCCCCTTGCAGTCCCTTTGGCACCACCACCTGCCACTGTTCTTCCCCCGTGGCCGCGGCCTTAAATGCCCGCTGCAACACGCCTTGGGACACCCGCAATGAATCAAACATGGCCCACAGGCCCTTAGTAGCCTTAGAGAATGGTGCCACCGCCTCCCAAGGCGGGCGCTGCCGAGCCTCTACCCACTGCAAAACAGGATGAAGGTCTGTGTCCTCCACCTGCGTGCGCCTCCAGTCAGCATTCGTCACAGTCTGTAGTTCTCCGCAGACAACGTCATCAGCCTGACTGACGGCCGCACACTCAGCGCCCTCTGCCCGCCGCTCTTGTTCCCGGGCTTCCCTGCGCTCGCAGTACCGACATCCGTCTGCTGCACACGGCCGGCGCGAGAGCGCGTCCGCGTTGGAGTGGCGAGCACCTGGCCGATGTTCTATTTTAAAGTTGTATCCTTGCAGCTCTTCCACCCACCTGGCAACCTGCCCCTCCGGCTCCCGGAAAGTCATTAGCCACTGGAGGGCAGAGTGGTCAGTTCTGATCACAAAGGGGAGGCCACACAAGTAATATTTAAAGTGTCTGATAGAGAGCACCACTGCCAGGAGTTCTCGGCGGGTGACACAATAGTTCCGTTCAGACTTGTTGAGTTTCTGGCTGAAGTATGCCACCACCCTTTCCCCTTCCTGCCACGGCTGTGCAAGTACACCCCCCACCCCCACTCCGCTGGCATCAGTGTCCAGTAAGAAGGGCAGGGCGAGGTCAGGTGGGGCGAGTACCGGGGCCTCACACAAGGCCCGTTTCAGCCCCCAGAATGCCTCCTGGCACCCTTCGGACCACACAAAGTCTTTGCCTTTTTCCAGCAATCGATATAGGGGCGCGGCGATTGTAGCAAAACCCCGCACGTGCCTCCGATAGTACGAGGCAAGCCCAATGAAGCTCTTCAGCTGTCCTTGGTCCCGAGGGGCGGGCCAATCCCTCACAGCCCGCACCTTCTCTCCCATGGCGCCAATGCCATCTGCCCCCAGCTCATGTCCCAAGAAAGTTACTTCCCGCCGCATGAAACTGCATTTCTCGGGGTGCAGTTTAAGGCCCGCTGCTCGAATCCTCTCCAGGACTCTCCTCAGGGACCCCAGGGCTGCTTCGAAAGAACGCCCATGTACCAAGATGTCGTCCAGGTACACCAGGCACTCTTGACGGGAAATACCAGCCAGCACTTTGTCCATAAGCCGGGCAAAAGTGGCGGGGGCATTACAGAGCCCAAAACTGAGGACTTTGAATTGCCACAAGCCCGGCTCAATAAAGTCGGCCCGCAGCAGGTCATCTACGGCCTTGTCGCATACCTGCTGTCGAGCGAGGGGGATGCGGCGTGCGTGGCACTTGATGGGCCGCGCCAAGCCAGTGTCTATGACATGCTCTGCCAAGTGGGTTCTTCCCACTTCACTCTCGTTCATTGCAAAGCTGCCCTGGAATTCCACCAGCAGCTGTTTCAGCTGCTCCTGTTGCTGTTTCTCCAAGTCCCTGTACTCCTCTCTCCACACTCCTCCCCCTATGACCGGAGTGCCGGCTGCGGGTGGGGGCCCGTGGGTAGGGATGCCCAGGGCTGGCATCCCCGGGTAATACACAGCTCTGTCTCCCCCCTCATTGGCTGAAGGGAGACAGGGCGAGGGCAGGGGTAGTAACTAGGTGAGGTGTGAGGCAACAAGAATGTAGAGGCATGCGGTGAAACGGGCAGGGGCCCGGGAACTAGGGTACCCATGGCAACTGTAGGGCCCCCCGGGAAGTTAAGTGTACCCCTCCCCATGTCTAGCAGGCACCCAGTGACCTGGAGGAAGTCCAGCCCTAAGATGCAGCAGTCTTGCACGTCTGCCACCCAAACTAGGTGGCGAACTCGCTTTCCCCCCACGCACAACCACAGGAACCCCTTCCCCACCATAGGAGCTAGCTGGCCCGTGACTGTGCGTAGCTGTACTGCTGTGGGCTCAAGTGGTGTACTGCTGGGAAGAACGTCCGGTCTTACCAGCGTTACCGATGACCCTGTGTCCACCAGACCCACGGTAGGCACCCCCTGCAGAGAGACAGCAACATGGCAGGAGCCCCCACTTTTGCCCCCCCCCCCCCCCCCCCCCCCCGTGTCCAGCCCACCGCCATAGGTGGCACACTGCTGTCATCTACTTCTGGGGCGGATGGAGTCCCTCCCCCCTGGCTGTGCCGCTGGGCTCCTACGGGTGCCCGAAAGCGAGAAGAAGGAGTAGAAGGCGAGTCGTCGTCTGCTTCTGGGGGGGATGGAGCCCCTCCCCCCTGGCTGTGCTGATGTGCTCCTTCCCCTGCTTGACGAGCCTGGGCTGGCGAGTCAGGGTCCGCGGTGGACGTAGGGGCCCGCATACCCCTGACTATGCGGGCCCGGCGCCGTTTCCCGGCTCACGACGAGTGGCAGGGCACTCCCTGCGAAAGTGTCCAGGTTGGCCACATCCCCAGCAGACCTGCATGGGGCGCGGGCCACGTTGACTTTGCAGAGTCACCGACCTCAGCAGTTCGGTACTTTCTTTCGCCCAAGCCGGAGCCCCGTCGCTAGACGGGTGTGACGATGCCGCCCTCACTGGATGGGGTATACTTTCCAGTTCCCCGGCTGCAGCTGCACTCCCCAGCATCTCCCTCTCCACGGCAGCTTCCAGTGCCTCCTGCAGGGACCTCGGGTGCTGAAGCTGCACTTGCACACGCAGATCAGGAGGAGTAATGGCTCCAACAAACAGGTCAGTTGCGAGCTCATTCCGTGCATCAGCAGGCAGGTGACCATATGCACGGCGCACCTGGCCCTCAATGTCAGTGGCTCGCCAGGCTTCCTGCACCTCCCTCTCAGTTCAGTTTTTAAAAGTGCTGGCTGAGACCATCTCCCAAACCTCCTCTTGAGCGCCCCCGCCAGGGCTGCGTAGCACCGCTGCTGTTCAGGGTCCAGCAGCAGAAGGCACGAAAGAGCCTCTCCCTCCAGACACAACGCCAATTGCAATGCTTTGTCCCTTTCTTCCCACCTTCTAGCGTCCGCCAACAGTTCAAATTGAGCGTGGAACGCCTCCCAATCTGATCCACCGGCAAATTTTGGCGTCTTCACTGAGGCCGCAGACGGTGGGGGGGACGCGCCGTGCGGGGAAGGTGTGGGCTGCGGCGACAGCGGCGACATCTTTACGTCCTCATGGGCTGACGAGCCGCTCGTGTGCGAGCAGGAGCGCGGCTGTTCGACGGTCACCCGCTCCAAAACAGCGTCATCCCGCTCAACTTTAAACTTATGCTCACCGGAGCTAAACATGCTAAACGGCTTGCGGTCCTAGCTAACTCACAGACTGAAGCTAACTTGCTAATGCGCGATACGGAGCGTGTCCTTACCGCGACAAAGTCTCTTCCGAAAATCGTCGGTTTTACTTCTGACACCAGTGTAATAATCTCAGGAATGTAGGCTCAGAGACTTCTTCAGTTATCTTGCATTTATTATACAAGATGCATTTAAGGCACACAACAGCTCCAACATGCGTCTATCTCCTTTCCCGGCAAAACTCGAACCACCACTTCCTGTCAACAACGTCACTTCCCTCACTTCCCCGGAAGTCCCGCCCCCCAGCCAAAGCCATTGGCTAACACCCCGTAGCCAGCCGCTACAATATTGAATCAAAATCAATGTTATTATGAATTATTGACCTATCCAAGGTTCCGATTACTTCACATCAATTATTCCACTTTGAAAAATATTTTTGGTGGAAGATTTTGCATATTTTGTGTTTGCCATTAAAAACATAGTTTTGTTTGAAAAAAAAGGGCGGAAAACAAACAAACAAAAAAACAACATAAAAAAACTAAAACATTTTGAATTGAGGAATAGATCTGAAGTTGATGTAGACTTCAGAAGCGTTAAATACAACATGCATGTATGCCCTGGCACACCATTATCATCATTTCATGACCGAAGCAAAACACTTTTTACACTTTTATACTGAAATAAATACACCTACAAGTTATTAAATAAAAACATGGAAAAAACTACCAGTAGCGGTAAAGTTTAGATCCATGAAGGAAAGAAGAAAGTGAATGAATGTTTATAACTGAATACATTTACATATGTATACACATTTGTTTTCTTTTTTTAATTATTTTTTTAATGAACAGAGTAACGTTTATGACAACCTTTTTCCAAAACACAATATAGAATGTGAGGTACAACAGTATAATGCAGACCTGGGCATTCTGCGGCCCGCGGGCCGCATCCGGCCCTTTGTGCGTCCCTGTCCGGCCCGCGTGAGGCCAATTATAAATTACAAAATACATTTTAAAAAGTATCTATGTCGAGTGTGCAATACAACAGTGCTGCTTTTGTTTTGAAAATCGTTATTTGTATTACTTCCGTGTGGACGTATGCGTGTGCGTGATTGTGAGTGAATGTGAACAGCTGCAATCATTAATTACAAAATAAAGTTGAAAAAACATCTATGTCGTGCGCGCAATACAACTGTGCTGCTTTTATTTTGAAAATTATTATTTATGGGCGTGTGTCCGTGTGTAACCTGCGAGTGAAGGTGCACATGCAGCGACAAGTGATGCACGGTTTACACCCGAGACGCTAAAAAGAGAAAAGTTGATGAAGAATGGCGTGTTTCCAAAAAGACATGGACTGCCATGCAACGCTCCCTCTAAGGTGCGTGCCTGCGCAATTTCGCACTGCTCAAGCATCAGCTGCGCGCAGCAAATATATGCCGCGCACCAAATCAAATCCCATCTGAATTCTAAACAAAATAAACACATTTATTCTATGTAATTTTGCAATGCAACTTTGAGTGACAGTGACAACAAGCGGCCCTAACGGTGTACGTCAACACCGTTCAATTGAACACCGTTCAATTATTGTAACGTCTATCGAGATGCTTCGAGGCCAGGAATTATATCGATCACTTTATTGAGCAAAACTGTTTATATTCGGCCATAACCACACCAAAAACATAAGTAAAACACTTCTATCTCGAAAAACTAGTCATTTTCTGCCGTACAAACCAGGCCAAAACCAACTTGTCATCTGTCACCAACACGCATAGCACTAAACCACTGGTGCGTTTATGGCCACACAAAAAGTCGGACAACTCAAACACCACACAAAGTTACACTATGACTCCTCAGTCATACGTGTGCTTATTTTACTGTCATTTATTATTAATGTTAATTTATTTATATTAGTCATGGAATGCTGTTACACACACTATGTTGAAGTATTACTATTATTATTAATTATATTATTATTATTATTATTATTTATCTTACGGTATATATAAAAAATAATATTGAGCAAAATTTAATTGAAATATTGTCGATGTGGCCCTCCAGCAGTGCTCGGGTTGCTCATGCGGCCCCCGGTAAAAATTAATTGCCCACCCCTGGTATAATGCATACATTTATAATTTTTTTTCAAAACGCTTACAAAAAAGTGGGGCCCCAAAAATGTACTGTGGGACCCCATTTTTATGACTTGATGGGTCCCTGGGACATCATTTTGAACATTCCTAGCGCCAACACTGCTGTCAACAGAGGAGAAAAAATGCTTTATTTAAATAAATATATTATTTATAAAGCAAGTTCGAGTATCATTGGCACATTTTCACCAAGTCCCGGCCTTGGCATGCTGCCCGCCTTGGCACGCATATATGTGTCCTCTTTTTGGGATTTCAGAATATGGTCAGCCTAAAAAAGTTACATAATCTTGTCACCTTAACTTTTAGACAACTTATTTACTTACCGTCATTGCTTTCTGACGCGTACAAAGTCTAAAAACACGTCTGCAAATTCCAACATTCACTGCGTGTTTAGAGAGGCATTCTACTAGACCCCAGTTTCCCATCATACCTTGTAAGGACTTCCGCCAACGCTGTCAAAATAAAACACACTGGTACAATACAATTGTCAACTTCCTGTCAGGAAAACGTACAAGGCAGAACAGAGACAATAAAACAGTAAGTTATAACTGTAGGTTAGAAATGTGTGAATGATACCTTAGCAATGTTAGCTTAATTTGTTGTGTAGCTAGCTTGGCTTTTCAATGTAAGACAATAGCGTCACCGTCCTCTGGCAAATAAAGATTTTCCTAAAATGTACTTTAATTCGGTAAGTACCTACTGTGTTTGGTAATGTACCAATTAGTAATATAATCCATAATTATGTTAGCGATGTAACTCGTAGAGTACCTTTCTGTTTAGCCGGTGTTCTGTCAAATTTGGCAACTTCCTCGAAAAAAACAAACAGTTGCGTAACTCGATAGTGGGGTCTATTGAATTACCCAGCTACGTAAAAAAAAATGCAACTTTAAGTTTCGGAAGGCCAAGTTGGATATCAAATAACACCACCACTGTAGAATTGCAATTATTACCTTCTTCAATGAGGTTAAGTTTTCGCCAGGTTTATTGTGTTTGTCTGTTAGTTAGCAACATAACAATGTTTTTAAACGCCGATTTGAATATCAAATACTGATTCCATTGTAGAATTGATGTTATTACCTCTGTAAAGGAGTAAATTTTTTCGTCAGGTTTACTTTGTTTGTCTGTCAGTTAGCAACATAAATACGCCGATTTTTTTAATCAAATATCGCTCACATTTTAAAATGGCTGTTATTACTTCTGCAAATGAGTTTTTTTTCACCAGAGTTTGTATGTCCCTAAAGCCGTGCTGTAGGCATCGTGCTGGTGCAAAATAAAATGGCATGTATTTAGTTGCATATGATTGGATGACGAGGAGAGAAACAGTTTTCTACAAACGTTCCTAATTGAAATGTTTACCTTTAACATCAAATCTCCACAGCTTCTGCAATCTTGCTGATTCAGGTGAGAAACAGTTTTTGCCGTCCACCTGTTTTCTTTGCCTCTCATCCTCGAGAAGTTCCTAATTATTATTAAAAATGCATTGACAGAACACAATATATTCTCCTCACATAAAAAAAGACAAAGCATTAAAACCTGTAAACCTTAGTTTTTACAGTTAAACTTTCACAAGCTGTTACCTCCAATTTCCTAGGATTTTCCGCTTATGGTCGTCTTCCATTCCCAAGGAATCAGTTATCGTAATTGCCTCTCTGACATGCGGACAACATGTAAATTTTTTACTCAATTCATCTTATTCCATCACAGCCTGACATACCGGTACTTATTTTATGAAGATTAACTGACTGTATCAGGTCAGCAGAAATGCCCATTTAATACGTGCCAGAAATTGATCTAAGGATCCAGTGAGCGACTACATTTTTCAGACAAACCCATCTCCCTTCCATTGAAAATGTGCACTGAAAAACAAATGCCAAATTATTCTGATGTTTGGCAATATTGCTAGCTATTAAATATTTTTTACTATTTTAAGTGGTTGAAATCATCCAAAAAATAGACTTCCAGCGACCACAGCACTCACTTGATGAATGGGAACCTTTAAAAAAAATAACACATGGGTACTCCAGGGATGATTAAAGATATTAATTGAACATATAATTTTATATCCAGCACTTGCCTGATGTAGTTTCACAGGCATGAAAATGTACCTTTATTGCAAAAACAAACAAAGAAAAAAAACAATCATTACCAGGAAAAATCTATTGTTTTTTGACAATACGTTTAATTGTAACCACTTACATCATTAGCCATGCCAGTCTGTCCTGTCCAGTGTACGGAAAGATGTGTCGTACAGTTTATATGGCCACCAGCCACCACCCTTCCTTAAGCCTGTGCAGCCCATAACATTTTAACTGAAAACACAACATTAATGTTAAAATTTGTAAATTGATTTTTTTTTTTAGGCAATGTAAGCCAAATGATCAAAAGGTCAGAAGTTTGTAATGGAATAAACCAAAATTCCATCATGCACATAAACAGGTGTAGCCAAACCAAATGACCAAACAGGCCAGAACTTACAGATACAGACATAAAACGCAAACCCACTGTCAATATCAAGTGTCATGCCAAGCCAGTAAAACCTGGAGGACATAGCTGATCTTGTTTTGATGATCATCGTATGTCCACAAATTGCAGAAGCATGGAATTAATTGAAAAGTGATCTGCCTTCACTTTTGGACTTTGTCACCCTTCAGGTACAATACAGGAGCTGTCCTTCGGCAGTCAACATTCAAAAAGTACATTTAAAGGCCTACTGAAATGAATTTTTTTTATTTAAACGGGGATAGCAGATCTATTCTATGTGTCATACTTGATCATTTCGCGATATTGCCATATTTTTGCTGAAAGGATTTAGTATAGAACAACGACGATAAAGATTGCAACTTTTGGTATCTGATAAAAAAAAGGCTTGCACCTACCGGAAGTAGCGTGACGTAGTCAGTTGAACATATATGCAAAGTTCCCTATTGTTTACAATGATGGCCGCATGAAGTGAGAGAGATTCGGACCGAGAAAGCGACAATTTCCCCATTAATTTGAGCGAGGATGAAAGATTTGTGGATGAGTAAAGTGCAAGTGAAGGACTAGTGGGGAGTTGAAGCTATTCAGATAGGGAAGATGCTGTGAGAGCCGGGGTGACCTGATATTCAGCTGGGAATGACTACAACAGTAAATAAACACAAGACATATATATACTCTATTAGCCACAACACAACCAGGCTTATATTTAATATGCCACAAATTAATCCTTCATAAAAACACCTGCGTGTTTGTTATGCTAGCTCCTAGCTCCTCTGCTAGCTCCTAGCTCCATAGAACACGCCAATACAATTCAAACACCTGATCAACACACACAATCACTCAGCCCAAAAGACCGTTTACCTAACCCAAGGTTCATAAAGCTTATATATTTTTAAAAAGTTACGTACGTGACGCGCACATACGGTCAAGTTATCGAATGTTTAGCAGCCAAGGCTGCATACTCACGGTACCTGATATTCAGCTGGGAATGACTACAACAGTAAATAAACACAAGACATATATATACTCTATTAGCCACAACACAACCAGGCTTATATTTAATATGCCACAAATTAATCCTGCATAATAACACCTGCGTGTTTGTTATGCTAGCTCCTAGCTCCTCTGCTAGCTCCTAGCTCCATAGAACACGCCAATACAATTCAAACACCTGATCAACACACACAATCACTCAGCCCAAAAGACCGTTCACCTAACCCAAGGTTCATAAAGCTTATATATTTTTAAAAAGTTACGTACGTGACGCGCACGTACGGTACGGTACGTGTTATGCTAGCTCCTAGCTCCTCTGCTAGCTCCTAGCTCCATAGAACACGCCAATACAATTCAAACACATGATCAACACACACAATCACTCAGCCCAAAAGACCGTTCACCTAACCCAAGGTTCATAAAGCTTATATATTTTAAAAAAGTTACGTACATACGCAAAAAAAAGCCAAAGCTGCATACTCACAGTAGCACGTCTGCGTCTTTGTCATCCAAATCAAAGTAATCCTGGTAAGAGTCTGTGTTGTCCCAGTTCTCTACAGGCGTCTGTGTATCCAGGTCAAAAGTCCTCCTGGTTAGAGTCTCTGTTATCCGAGTTCTTCCATCTTGACTGCATTTTTCGGGAATGTAAACAAAGAAGCGCCGGCTGTGTACTGTTGTGGCTGACTACGTTCGAAAAATACGTCCATTTCGCACCGACAACTTTCTTCTTTGCTTGCTTGGCTTCCTTCTCCATAATGCAATGAACATGATTGAAACAGATTCACGAACACAGATGTCCAGAATACTGTGGAATTATGAAATGAAAACAGAGCTTTTTCGTATCGGCTTCAATGTGGAAGGCATACCCGTGTTCGCCGGGCTACGTCACACGCATACGTCATCCTCAGAGGCGTTTCGAACCGGAAGTTTAGCGGCAAATTTAAAATGTCACTTTATAAGTTAACCCGGCCGTATTGGCATGTGTTATAATGTTAAGATTTCATCATTGATATATAAACTATCAGACTGCGTGGTCGGTAGTAGTGGGTTTCAGTAGGCCTTTAAGGAAATAGACATTTTAGCAAGATATTACCATAAATGTTTAATTCCTATTCTCACCCTTTATTACAAACTCCGTTTCCATATGAGTTGGGAAATTGTGTTAGATGTAAATATAAACTGAATACAATGATTTGCAAATCCTTTTCAACCCATATTCAATTGAATGCACTACAAAAACAAGATATTTGATGTTCAAACTCATAAACTTTTTTTTTTGCAAATAATAATTAACTTAGAATTTCATGGCTGCAACACGTGCCAAAGTAGTTGGGAAAGGGCGTGTTCACCACTGTGTTACATGGCCTTTCCTTTTAACAACACTCAGTAAACGTTTGGGAACTGAGGAGACACATTTTTTAAGCTTCTCAGGTGGAATTCTTTCCCATTCTTGCTTGATGTACAGCTTAAAGGCCTACTGAAACCCACTACTACCGACCACGCAGTCTGATAGTTTATACATCAATGATAAAATATTAACATTGCAACACATGCCAATACGGCTGGGTTAACTTATAAAGTGCAATTTTAAATTTCCCGCGAAACTTCCGGTTGAAAACGTCTATGTATGATGACGTATGCGCGTGACGTCAATGGTTGAAACGGAAGTATTCGGACCCCATTGGATCCAATACAATAAGCTCTGTTTTCATCGCAAAATTCCACAGTATTCTGGACATCTGTGTTCGTGAATCTTTTGCAATTTGTTTAATGAACAATGAAGACTGCAAAGAAGAACACTGCAGGTGGGATCGGTGTATTAGCGGCGGACTACAGCAAAACAACCAGGAGGACTTTGAGATGGATAGCAGACGCGCTATCCGACGCTAGCCGCCGACCTCACCTTGACTTCCTTGACTTTGTGGGGCGGTATAGCTCGGTTGGTAGAGCGGCCGTACCAGCAACTTGAGGGTTGCAGGTTCGATCCCCGCTTCCGCCATCCTAGTCACTGCCGTTGTGTCCTTGGGCAAGACACTTTACCCACATGCTCCCAGTGCCACCCACACTGGTTTAAATGTAACTTAGATATTGGGTTTCACAATGTAAAGCGCTTTGAGTCACTTGAGAAAAAGCGCTATATAAATGTAATTCACTTCACTTCACACTTCCTCCGTCTCCGGGCCGCCGACCGCATCGGTGATCGGGTGAAGTCCTTCGTCGCTCCGTCGATCGCTGGAACGCAGGTGAGCACGGGTGTTGATGAGCAGATGAGGGCTGGCTGGCGTAGCTGGATAGCTAATGTTTTTAGCATAGCTCAGTGAGGTCCCGTAGCTAAGTTAGCTTCAATGGCGTCGTTAGCAACAGCATTGTTAAGCTTCGCCGGGCTGGAAAGCATTAACCGTGTAGTTACAGGTCCATGGTTTAATAGTATTGTTGATTTTCTGTCTATCCTTCCAGTTAGGGGTTTATTTCTTTTGTTTCTATCTGCAGTTAAGCCCAATGCTATCACGTTAGCTCCGTAGCTAAAGTGTTTCGCCGATGTATTGTCGTGGAGATAAAAGTCACTGTGAATGTCCATTTCGCGTTCTCGACTCTCATTTTCAAGAGGATATAGTATCCGAGGTGGTTTAAAATACAAATCCGTGATCCACAATAGAAAAAGGAGAAAGTGTGGAATCCAATGAGCCCTTGTACCTAAGTTACGGTCAGAGCGAAAAAAGATACGTCCTGTACTGCACTCTAGTCTTTCACTCTCACGTACCTCATCCACGAATCTTTCATCCTCGCTCAAATTAATGGGGTAATCGTCGCTTTCTCGGTCCGAATCGCTCTTGCTGCTGTTGTAAACAATGGGGAAATGTGAGGAGCCTTTCAACCTGCGACGTCACGCTACTTCCGGTACAGGCAAGGCTTTTTTTATCAGCGACCAAAAGTTGTGAACTTTATCGTCGATGTTCTCTACTAAATCCTTTCAGCAAAAATATGGCAATATCGCGGAATGATCAAGTATGACACATAGAATGGATCTGCTATCCCCGTTTAAATTTAAAAAATGTCATTTCAGTAGGCCTTTAAGTTGTTCAACAGTCCGGGGGTCTCCGTTGTGGTATTTTAGGCTTCATAATGCGACACACATTTTCAATGGGAGACAGGTCTGGACTACAGGCAGGCCAGTCTAGTACCCGCACTCTCTGACTATGAAGCCACATTGATGTAACAGGTGGCTTGGCATTGTCTTGCTGAAATGAGCAGGGGCGTCCATGGTAACGTTGCTTGGATGGCAACATATGTTGCTCCAAAACCTGTATGTACCTTTCAGCATTAATGGCGCCTTCACAGATGTGTAAGTTACCCATGTCTTGAGCACTAATACACCCCCATACCATCACAGATGCTGGCTTTTCAACTTTGCTCCTATAACAATCCGTATGGTTCTTTTCCTCTTTGGTCAGGAGGACACGACATCCACAGTTTCCAAAAACAATTTCAAATGTGGACTCGTCAGACCACAGAACACTTTTCCACTTTGTATCAGTCCATCTTAGATGAGCTCAGGCCCAGCGAAGCCGACGGCGTTTCTGGGTGTTGTTGATAAACGGTTTTCGCCTTGCATAGGAGAGTTTTAACTTGCACTTACAGATGTAGCGACCAACTGTAGTTACTGACAGTGGGTTTCTGAAGTGTTCCTGAGCCCATGTGGTGATATCCTTTACACACTGATGTTGCTTGTTGACGCAGTACAGCCTGAAGGATCAAAGGTCACGGGCTTAGCTGCTTACGTGCAGTGATTTCTCCAGATTCTCTGAACCCTTTGATGATATTACGGACCGTAGATGGTGAAATCCCTAAATTCCTTGCAATAGCTGGTTGAGAAAGGTTTTTCTTAAAGTGTTCAACAATTTGCTCACGCATTTGTTGACAAAGTGGTGACCCTCGCCCCATCCTTGTTTGTGAATGACTGAGCATTTCATGGAATCTACTTTTATATCCAATCATGGCACCCACCTGTTCCCAATTTGCCTGTTCACCTGTGGGATGTTTCAAATAAGTGTTTGATGAGCATTCCTTAACTTTATCAGTATTTATTGCCACCTTTCCCAACTTCTTTGTCACGTGTTGCTGGCATCAAATTCTAAAGTTAATGATTATTTGCACAAAAAAAATGTTTGTCAGTTTGAACATCAAATATGTTGTCTTTGTAGCATATTGAACTAAATATGTATTGTTTGTAAGTAAGTATTGTTTGCTGATCACACGACTGTGGTTTGTTCAGGAGAGAACACACAGAAGCTAATACAAATAAAAACATAAAAAATTGACAAATTAAGAAAAGATGGTTTGACAAATAAAGACTATCTTTGAATCTCAATAAAACTAATATAATGTGTTTCGGTCACAGAAGAAGAGATAGTCAAACACAAATACAAAAAGATGAAGTAGACATTGAAAGAGTAACATAAATCAATATTTTGGGTGTAATATTACATGATAAAATGAACTGGAAATCTCATATAAAAAATACATAACACAAGGTGGCAAAAAATATTTGCAAAGCAAAATACGTTCGAGACCATAAATCACTTTACCATATCTGAGTTATTGTGCAGAAACATGGGGAAATTACTACTTAAGTACAGATCATTCACTAACAGTTTTACACACAAAAAAAAAGTTAGAATAATACATAATGTCGGCTATAGAGAACATACAAACATTTTATTTATTCAATCAAAAATATTGAAATTCAATGATTTGGTGCATTTGAAAACAGCTAAATTATGTATCGAGCAAACTATAACCCAAGAATGTACAACAATTCTTCACAACAAGAGGAAAAATATAACTTCAGAGACAAATTTAATTAAAAACATTTGTATGCACGTACAACACTTAAGCATATCAGTATGTGTAATTAAATTATGGAATGGGTTAAGCAAAGAACTCAAACAATGCACCGTATTTTCCGGACTATAAGGCGCACTTAAAATCCTTTTTTTCCCTCAAAACTCGACAGTGCGCCTTATAACCCGGTGTGCCTAATGTAAGGAATAAGTTTGGTTGAGCTTACTCACCTCAAAGCTATTTTATTTGGTACATGGTTTAATGATAAGTGTGACCAGTAGATGGCAGTCAAACACAAGAAATAAGTGTAGACAGCACTATGATTGCAATATGTCTCAAGTAAACAACACCAACATTTTAAATGTTCCATTGAAAATATAGAACATTACACATGGCGCTCTAAAATATATTAAAAATGTTTTAGTACGACTTTGGTAAGCTATGAAGCCGCACCGCTTTGAAGGGTTGTCGGCGCATTAAACATACAAGTATTATTATGGTGTGTGTATAAGGTAAGACATACTATCTGCCGTTTTGTTTCGCAATACTGTACAAAAGCAACTTTTCTTACCTTTCTTATCCCAAATGCTGATCTGCATTTGGGATCTGTAGATGTCTTGAAAAATTGTGCACGTTCGCGAGTCGATAAGCTTCTTTTTCTTCTATCTTCTTGTTGTGTGCCATTTCTAATATTAAGTAGTGTAAAGTTCTTACTTATATCTGTCAGTAAACACACCATGAAAGCGCTAAAACAAACCAGTGTAGTGGGTTTACTTCATTCACCCAAGGAGTTTGGGTTGGACGGTTTTTCACGGGACACATTTCCGGTGGATGAGGAGATGCTGCTCCGTTATTGATCTAAGTAAAGTCTGAATGTCATTAAAACAGTTAGCTCCATCTTTTGGACACTTCTTCCACTTCCGTCCTTGCTCGCTATACCGCTACAACAAAGATGACAGAGAGAAGACGCTGCGGAAGGTGAGCCACGTAATTAAGACCACCCACAAAATGGTGCATCCTGAAGCGACTGTCAGAAAGCGGCTTGAAGATTATCTGTATAACATAATCTATGCAACATTTTGACCAAAAAAACACCATTACATGTTATGTAATGGTGGGAGGGTGGGGGAGAGATATGTTTTTTTTTTTCAATCATGTGTGCTTACAGACTGTATCCCTGCAGACTGTATTGATCTATATTGATATATAATGTAGGAACCAGAAATATTAATAACAGAAAGAAACAACCCTTTTGTGCGATTGAGTGTGAATGAGTGTAAATGGGGGAGGGAGTTTTTTTGGGTTGGTGCACTAATTGTAAGTGTATCTTGTAGGGCTGGGCGATATGGCCTTTTTTTAATATCTCGATATTCTCATGTGAGAATGCCATAGTGGCTCTACAGAGAGACTGCCTGTGTACCTACACTGCAGTGGGCCCCTCTGTGCAGTCTGTGTCGGCGTCTGACAGCCTCCAGAGAGCCGTTGAGAAATTAACAGAGGAGATGTATACCATGAAAGTGGGAATAAAAGAGATGTATGAGGAAAATCAGAGACTGAAAGCGCGCAGCATGGGAACGAGGGGACAGAGGCCCCGTTCGTCTTCGGGGGGACACTGTAGCTGTAACTGCGGAGAGAGAGGCTGCCAGCTGAGATTCAACAGAGAGGGACACCTTGCCCGCTCCCCCGATCGGGACCAGTTCCCGTCCCACGGGGGCTTCCCGTCACGGGGCGATCGCTCGGACCCCACGGGAGTTCCCCCCGCCACTAGGCTGCTGGGAGGCAGGAGCCCTAGTCCAGGCTGGCGCGCCCGACGTGAAGAGGAGCCCAGGAGACGCGGTGTGCATTTTCTGCCGCAGGAGCGGAACACGGACGTCAACCATCAGGGAAACGGTCAGTAGCTGGTGTTGTGCCCCAAACCCCAGCCACTCGGACTGAGGGCCCCTTATGCCAAGACTTTTCCAATGACGCTACTAGCATGGAAGGTAATAACCATCCAACTTCTTTTGTAAGGGGTGTGGTTGAAGGTACAGAGGTTTCCATGTTAGTCGATTCAGGGGCCACTGTGTCACTAATTAGTGCTGATTTCCGCATGTCAGTCCCGGCACTGAGAAACAGACCCCTGAAAAAGAACTATGTTGATACCCGTGCAGTGAATGGACAGATGCTGGATACACTGGGTACTATTGAAGTCACCTTCCGTGTGGGCCCTACATGCTGGCAGCACACGTTCTATGTACTGAGAGAATCCACCCAGTGTGTCCTGCTCGGACTGGATTTTCTAAGCAGGAATCGTGCATTACTAGACTTAAGAAGGGGTGTTTTACAGTTATGGGACGTTACTGTCCCCCTGCTCTGGGATCAGGAATTAACCCCACAGTGTTGTAATGTGTCTCTGGCTGATGTCAGGATTATTCCCCCGTTAAGCGAGACTTTAGTGCCGGTGGACATTCTCTCGCCTGCGGGTATGGGCCGACTTATCACAAACTTTGAGGGTTATCTGGAGCCTAACATTCCGGAAACAACAGGACTAGTAGTGGCCCATACAGTGAACACTGTGAGGGGCGGGGTGACTCTGGTCCGCATCCTCAATCCTACAGGGGAGGCTGTGGAACTTAAGCGGGGGCTGCACCTGGGGGAATTTTACCCGGTGGCAGAAAGTGACATTTTAATACCCCCATGTGCCCCTATCTGTAATACAGCCACCCAGACAGTTCCTGCAGGTCTTATCTCCTTGGAGGAGTTGCCTATCTCCTCGGAGCAAAGAGCTGAGCTGGCTGGACTGCTACAGGAGTTCATGGATGTGTTTAACGTGTCAGGGAAAAACACGGGCAGGTGCACCCAAGTCAAGCATCAAACACGAACTGGAAACCACCACCCCATCAAGCAACGCGCTTACCGTGCATCTCCTGAAAAACGCGCGGAGATTGAACGTCAGGTGGCTGAGTTGCTGGCTGATGGAGTGGTGGAAGAGAGCTGCAGTCCCTGGGCATCCCCTGTGGTGCTGGTGAGGAAGAAAGGGGGACAATGGAGGTTCTGCATCGACTATCGTCGGCTCAATGCAGTGACAATTAAAGACTCACACCCCCTCCCCCAAGTGGATGATAGCCTGGACGCACTAGCTGGTTCAGTCTGGTTCAGCACACTTGACTTTTCAAATGGCTACTGGCAGGTCGAGGTAGCTGAGGACGACAGAGAGAAAACAGCGTTCACTATCGGCAGAGGCTTGTATCAGTGGCGGGCCATGCCTATGGGTCTGACTAACTCTACGGCCACCTTTCAGCGCATGATGGAGCTCATCTTGAGGGGTCTGCCTTGGCACATTTGTATGGTGTACTTAGACGATATATTAATTTATAGCCGTACATTCGAGGACCACCTCGTACACCTGGAGGAAGTCCTGTCCAGAATTCGGTTAGCGGGTCTAAAGCTAAATCCCCGAAAGTATCACTTTGCCCGGGACCACGTGGTATTTCTCGGCCATGTAGTCTCTAGATGTGGTCTCCTGCCCGACCCAAGAAACACGGATAAGGTGAGAACATGGCCAACCCCCCGTACCCCCTCAGAGGTCAGGGCCTTTGTGGGCCTGTGCTCCTATTATAGGAGATTTGTGCGTGATTTCTCACAACATGCTGCGCCACTGAATCACCTGGCAGGGAAAAATGTGCCTTTTGAATGGTCAGCTGACTGCGATGCTGCTTTCACTCACCTCAAGCAAGTACTCACGTCCTCACCAGTTGTTACACTGCCTAACTTTTCACTTCCTTTTAAAGTGTACACAGATGCTTCTAAAGACGCTGTTGGAGCAGTGCTGGCCCAGGAGGATGGTGGTCTGGAGAGAGTAGTAGCCTACGCCAGCCAGGCCTTCACACACATACAGAAAAGGTGGTCTACGTTTGACAGAGAAATATGGGCTGTAGTGTGGGCGGTGCGTGAGTTCAAGCATTATGTGGGGATGTCGGCGTTCTCCATCATCACTGATCATCGCCCTCTGTTGGGTCTCAGACACATGGCTATTGATAATGACCCCACCGGACGAAGAAGCAGGTGGGTGCTGGAGCTGGATCCGTTCGACTGGACTATGGTGCACAAAGACGGCTCCCGCCATAAAAACGCTGATGCACTGTCCCGTCGGCCGGCGACCCCTGATCCCGTGGAGCTAGGCACTACAACAGCAGGACTGCCCACTGTGGCTTCCGTGGGGGAATTGGCTGGCTGTCCGTCCGCTGACGGAGAAAAGGCAGACATGGTTTCTCTATATTCTCTCTGTGGTGCTGAGGGAGAGTTGCAGTCACTACAGCGTCAGGACACAGACATTTGTACAGTGCTGGCTTGGCTGGAACGGGGCGTTCCCCTTCGGCCTCGCGTACTCCCACGCGGGTCTTCCGCCGGGGTAAGGAATTTATGGACTGAGTTTCACCGGCTATCGGTTAAGGAGGGATTGTTGTGTCGTACATTACCGCCTGCGACCATGGGAGAGCCGCAAATTCAAGTTGTGGTTCCCGCCTCCATGGTGCCGGAGCTTCTACAACAGTTACATGGGGGGCCGGCCGCTGCCCATTTTTCCGCGGAACGTGTGTGGGAATGGGCCCGGCAATCTCACTACTGGCCCTTCATGCTGAGAGACATCAGACGGTGGTGTGAGCAGTGCAGAGCGTGTCAGACCCGCCGGCGCCCGGTCCCCGGGCCAAGGGCTCCTATGGGGGGATCCCAGGTTTGTCGCCCCCTCCAGAGGGTGGCCATGGACATTCTGGAGTTGCCCTTAACGTCCCGGGGGAACAGATATGTTCTTGTGGTGGAGGACTACTTCACTAAGTTTGTCACATTGTATGCACTGCCCAACCAAACAGCTCACACTGTCGCTCGCTGCCTGTTTGAAGACTATGTGTTGGTGCATGGTGTCCCTGAAATCCTGCATAGTGATCAGGGTCGCCAGTTCGAAGCGGAAGTCATCCAAAGACTGTGCCAGTTGCTTGGAATAAAAAAGACACGCACCACTGCCTATAACCCCAAGTCTGATGGCATGGTGGAGCGTCATAATCAGACTTTGATTGACCAGTTAGCTAAAATGTTGATTTCTCACGGGGGTGAGTGGGACACGTATATGAGGCAGGTCACCTTTGCATACAACACATCTAAACACGCCAGCACCCGGTTCACCCCCTTTTACCTCATGCACGGACGTGAGGCCCGGGTTCCTGCAGAGACACTGCTGCCCTCTGGTGTCCTGGACTCCCGGGGCTCTGGCATCCTGACGGACTATGTTTCAGCTATGGCTGAACGGCTGGAGTCGGCCTTCAGTGCAGCAAGGCTTAATTCAGTGGAGGCTCATGAGAGACAGAAAATGTATTATGATGAGAAGTGCTGTCATCGGGCCCACAAAGAGGGCGCGTTGGTGTGGCTGAATAACCCCACTGAAAGCCATACTAAACTGGCGCCGCACTGGAAGGGCCCGTACCGAGTGGTGCAGGTGCTGGTCTCTGGAGGGGAAGCGGGCTTGATATACCGCATCATCGACCCTCTGGATTTGATGGAGCGAGTCCAAGTAGTGCATCATGACAGATTGAAGCCGTGCACGTTGCCTTAGCAGGCGCAGGAGGTGCCTTCCTCTTCCTTTCCACTTGGGAGCTTCCCTACTGTGGAGGCTTCACCGCCTCCCCAGGTCCCACAGTGCGGGGAGTTGGACAATGGACTGTGGGGAGATTCTTTGGGGCTTAGGCCCGGATTATCTCGCAGGGAGAGAGTGGTGCAACCTCCTTCGCATCTGCAAGATTTTTGCATGTTTTGAGGGGCCAGTGTTCTAGCCTATGCAATACTGTTGATCAGATAAAAATATTGTTGATTTGTTATTCGTGCATTAAGACTGTGAATTTTTTTTCTTCTCTGCTCAATTTCCCCTTGTTTGTTACCTATTTTGTTTGTGACGAAACAGGGACGTTTCTAATTGAGGGGGGGACGTATGTAACAAACTGTTCAGGATGTTCCAAGTTACCGGAGTGTGTTAGGTAAGGAGGAGGAGTTTTATCCCTCCAGAGTTGCCGTAGGGCTGTGACGTAGGGTGTGTGTTGTTGTGGAAGGAGGTGTGAAGAATAACATTAAAGAGGTGGTGGCTACCGAACCTGCTCTTATGTCTCCCGTTTATTATATAAGTACATTGTATAGGCGAACCCAGGACACTCGGCTACATATATATATATATATATATATATATATATATATATATATATATATATATATATATATATATATATATATATATATATATATATATATATATATATATATGTATATATACATATATACATATATATATATATATATATATATATATATATATATATATATATATATATATATATATATATATATATATATATATATTATATATCTGTAACTTGTTCTTAAAAATAGTAGTTATTTTGTATGTCAAATTTAGTGTTTGTGTGTATATATGTATACTGTATATATGTATGTGTGTTTCTTCCTATACAGTATACATGTATATATGTGTGTGTGTGTGTGTATATATATATGTGTGTATATACATATATATACACACACACACACATATATATATATATATATATATATATATATATATATATATATATGTATATTATATTATACATGTACATATATATATGTATATATATATATACATATATATATATATATATATATGTATATATATATATATATATATATATTATACATGTACATATATATATGTATATATATATGTATATATATATATATATATATATATATATATATATATATATATATATATATATATATATATATATATACATATACATACATATATATATATATATATATATATATTTATATATATATATATATTATGATCTGCTTGCGCTGTGGAAGGCGGCTGCATCTCCAGTAGCTCTGTAGTTCTAGATCTTTTAAACCTATTTTATCTTTATCTTTTATCTTTAATTATTATTATTATTTATTGGATCTCATAAACTTTTATTTTATCTTTTATCTTTTGTCTTTCATCTTTTTTATGTTTTCCTTGAAGACAGTGAATCCCTGTACATATCCAATGGATACTTTTGGCAGTTTTAAAAGACCAAGAGCCAGCTTTCTTACTTATTCGAGAGAGGAGCTGCTCACTCTGAAAACATCGGGGCGTACTGGTATCCGACACTCCATTCCAGTGGAGCTGAGGAAGAATCCTTGGGGCTGCAAAGCGGGGGCTAAGCTAAAGGCTAAGCGAGAGGAAAATCGACGGCGCTACAAACCATCCATTCCTTCCGTCATCATGGGGAATGTGAACTCGCTGCCAAACAAGATCGACGAGCTTCATGGACTAAAAAGCCAGCATGCATATCGAGAGAGCAGCCTGTTTATCTTCACGGAAACGTGGCTAAACCATCTGGTACCGGATGCTAACGTGGACCTGCAGGGATTCACCGCAGTGAGAGCTGACAGAGACACTAAAGCATGTGGGAAAAGCAAAGGTGGGGGTTCATCATATACGTTAACAACCGCTGGTGTAACCCGGGACACATCTCCGTGAAGAAAGTCTTGTGTTGCCCGGACCTGGAGCTACTAGCTGTTAGCCTCCGGCCATACTATCTGCCGAGGGAGTTCAGTCACGTGATCTCCCTCTGTGTTTACATTCCCCCGAGGGCAGATGCAGCCAGTGCATGTGAGATGATCCACGCCATCACATCAAGGCTACAGACAAAACATCCTGAGGCTTTTTTCATCATTTCTGAGGACTTCAATCATGCTACTTTGGACTCAACGTTAGCTGCTTTTTACCAGGCTGTGGATTGTCCCACGAGAAACAACAGGACAATTGACCTACTGTATGCTAATGTCAAGGATGCATACAAGGTCACACCCCTCCCCCCACTAGGGAAGTCTGACCACAATCTTGTCCATTTGCAGCCAAAATACACCCCCCTGGTCCAAAGGCAGCCTGTTAACACTTGCTCTGTGAGGAGATGGTCCCCTGAAATGGAAGATGCCCTCAGGGACTGCTACAACACCACAGACTGGGACGTGCTGCTTCCACAGGGTGAGGACATTGATGGGCTGACTCACTGTCTCACGGATTACCTCAACTTCTGTGTGGACGTGATCTGCCCTGCTAAAACTGTTCGGTGCTACCCTAATAACAAACCCTGGGTAACACAAGAGGTTAAAGCTGTCCTCAACAAGAAGAAAGCTGCCTTCAGGAGTGGAGACAGGGAGGCAATGAGAGCAGCACAGCGGGAGGTGAAACAACGCGTGAGGGAAGCTAAGGACAGCTACAGGAAGAAGCTGGAGCAGAAGCTGCAGCAGAACAACATGAGGGAGGTCTGGGAAGGTGTAAAAACCATCACAGGCCACAAGGCAAAGACCAGAGCTGTTGGGGGGACAATAGAGAGGGCCAATGAGATGAATAACTTCTTCAACCGGTTCAACCAGCCCATGTCCTCTCCACCCCTCACTCCCCATCGCAGCCACCCCCTTTCCCCTCAACGCACCTCCCCCCCAGCCATGGCAACACCCCCCTCCAACACTTCTACGCAGACATTAGTCATCTCTGCAGACCAGGTCAGAGGTCAACTGAGGAAGCTACAGCCTAGGAAAGCAGCAGGCCCAGACAAGGTGTGCCCCCGACTCCTGAAGACCTGTGCTGCAGAACTGGGTGAACCACTCCAGCGGATCTTCAACCTCAGCCTGCAGCTGGGGAGAGTGCCCACCCTCTGGAAGACGTCGTGCATTGTTCCAGTTCCCAAAAAGAACTGCCCCAGTGAGCTGAACGACTACAGACCAGTGGCGCTCACCTCTCATATAATGAAGACAATGGAGCGGCTCTTTCTCAGCCTCCTCAGACCACAGGTGCAACATGCCCAGGACAGCCTGCAGTTTGCGTACCAGGCAGGCGTTGGTGTGGAGGATGCTATCCTTTACCTGCTGCACCGAGCCCACTCACTCCTGGATAAGGGAAATGGCGCTGTGAGGATCCTGTTCCTGGACTTCTCGAGTGCCTTTAATACTATCCAGCCCCGCCTACTCCAGGACAAGCTGGACAGAATGCGAGTGGATCCCTGCCTGGTTGCCTGGATTTCAGACTACCTCACCGATAGGCCACAGTACGTCAGACTGAAGGACATCACATCTGACACTGTGATCAGCAGCACCGGAGCACCGCAGGGAACGGTGCTGGCCCCTCTTCTCTTCACCCTGTACACCGCTGACTTCTGCTACAACTCAGAGCTGTGTCACATCCAGAAGTACGCGGATGACACAGCCATCGTCGGGTGCATCAGGGACGGCAGAGAGGAGGAGTTTCGGAGGCTGGTGAGGGACTTTGTTGTCTGGTGCCACAGGAACCTCTTGCAGCTCAACCCTTCAAAGACCAAGGAGCTGGTCATTGACTTTGGGAGGTCGAGTCCAAGGTCACAACCTATTGTGATCGAGGGAGTCGAGGTACAGACCGTGGACTCATTCAAGTACCTCGGGGTGTGGGTGGACAACAAGCTGGACTGGACTGTTAACACAGACCACTTGTACAGGAAAGGACAGAGCAGGCTGTACTTCCTGAGGAGGCTGCACTCCTTCAACGTCTGTAAAAAACTATTGTGGATGTACTACCAGTCTGTGGTTGCCAGTGTTCTGTACTACATCGTAGTGTGCTGGGGGGGCAGCATATCTAAGAAGGACAGCTCCAGACTGGAGAAACTGATCAGGCGGGCCGGTTCTACGATCGGACTAAAACTGGACTCACTGGTGATGGTGGCAGAGAAGAGGACTGTGGAAAAACTAGTGAGCATCCTGGATGATGCCAGTCACCCTCTGCATACCGTTGTCAGTAGCCAGAGGAGCCTGTTCAGTGCTAGACTGCTTCATCCCAAGTGCAGGACTAATAGACTAAAAAACTCCTTCGTCCCACACGCCATTAGACTGTACAACTCCTCTCTGGGGGGGAGGGGGGTACTAGGATGACAGGGGATGCAAAACAATAACAGTGTAATACGTGTTCATAACATGGTCACTAATGCCTAGTTTCTCTTGTTATATTCTTATTTTACTGTTATAATTGTATTCTCATTGATGCTTTTTGTTTTTATTCTACTGTAATATTTTTCTATTTTGTTTCCATTTATACCCCCATTATTTACTTTTTTAAATTCGATCTCAATTCTGTACACTGCTGCTGGAATTTTAATTTTCCTGAGGGAACTCTCCTGAAGGAATCAATAAAGTACTATCTATCTATCTATATATACACATATATATATATACATATACATACATACATACATACATACATACATATATATACATATATATATATATATATATATATATATATATATATATATATATATATATATATATATATATATATATATATATATATATATATATATATATATATATAATTTATTATGTTATATTATATAAACACATATAAATTATATGGGTAGATATTTGCTCTAAAAAGGGTATTTCAACAAGTAAACAGTACAGTAGGTAGTTGATGTTGATATATGTAATGCACATAAGGGTATTCTAGTTAGATGCGCGTGTGTAAATATGCGATGTGTAAATATCAAAATATTACGTCGAATCACTTTTTGTCAGGCAATATTACATTTAATGACAATTTTACATAAATGAATACATCCAAACACGTTGTACATCTTTATTATGTGCAGGAAGAAATAACAGTTACAATTGTGTGTGTATCTTCCAAACAAGAAAGAAGTTTGATCACATCAACATCGGACTAACTGGCACACTCCGCTTCACTGCAGGTCCCCAAGCCACGCCCACCCCCCACAGCCACAGAAGAGGAAAACTGTCCTTTTCCAGGCATGATAAAGTCTTAAATAATGTCAAACACGTAGCGTTACAATAACCAGGAAGATAAAGTGTTTGTCTCACACCTACTAATCAAGCATTCACATTTTGCCACAACACACATGGGGGAAAGTCCTACTTGGAAATACAGCCAAATTAACTCCTAAACTGCCATTTAAACACACACCTCAAACCATGCGCACATCCAATGCTTTCTCGTGCGCACGAGAAACTTTTTATAAAAAAAAAAAAAAAAAAAATTATTATTATTTATTTATTTTTTAATAAAAAGTTTCTCGTGGCCACGAGAAAGTTTCTCGTGGCCACGAGATAGTTTCTCGTGCGCACGAGATACATGTCTAAAAAAAAAAAAAATCCCCATGTCCCTTTAGGGGCTCCGTACCCAGCCCTTGTATCTTGTGTTTTTTATGTTGATTTAATAAAAAAAAAAAAAAAAAAAAAAAAAGTTTATTTTTTTCTTGTGCGGCCCGGTGGTTGGGGACCACTGGTTTAAATGACACTCATAACTCTCAAGGCCTTGAGCAGATTACACTGACATTGCAGCACAAAAAAGACAAAATTTTGATTGGACAAAAACAACCTAAAATACACTTACAGTACACACACTGGATGCAGTGCAATCAAGAGACACTCTACAAAATGAAGGTAATATAACAAATTCAAACAATTTCATGAACCAAAATACCAAAAGTTAAGTTGTAATTTCATGTCAGCACTTCTGGTAGTATTAAAGTCAGCGGAGAAGTCCTTGCTAATCGTTCGCCATTTGGTATGAGCCTGGAGTTAGTTTCCAGGGAGAAGATGATGCAATTGTTGTTTGGATTGTTGGTGACCAGCAGCTTCTAAGTGTCAATTGTTTTTTGATCACAAAACATCTAGTCTTGGACAGGAATAGCCACAATGTCTCCTATGCAATTGTGGAAAGTTCTGGATAGTCTCTTTTTAAATTCAATGTAAAATGATTAAACACAAAAATCCGTCATTAGCATAGAAGCAACAAAGTCTTATTTGATGTCATCATTTCAGTTTTTTTCTTGTCTCTCGATTCTTGTCAGTAGAAGTCTGTCAAGTTTTTTTTTTGCAGTAAATAAGCTTCAACTTATTTATTTTTTTTTTTTTTTACAAATGCTGGTGGTGAACACGGCAGCCCAACTTTGATGTGTGTTGACCTTTATGCCAGGTGAGGCATTACCTAAATTGACCTAAATGTGTATGCTTTACAAGAAAAAAGTGAATAATTCACTTTCATAAAAACTTTATCAAATACTTATTGGTCTCTTTTATTTGCTTTAATAAAATAAATGCAACATTTCTTATTTTCTACTGTATTTTAATCAGGAGCAGCACTATCCATGAAAATGTACTTTGTATGATCGGCCCCGTTTTATCTGAAATTCCAGGGACCAAGGATGAGTGCAATAGCTGTCGTTTTGACGTTATTTTTTCTGGACTCTCTATCTTAAAACTGATTATTTGTACTTGTGGTGTTCTTGTTTGTCTATTGTGTCCATAGTGTCTATGTCTTTTTGCTGACACATTGATTAACATGTACTGTCATAATTAATACATATATATATATATATATTTTTTTTTTTAAACAGTGCCTCTTTTTTTCTATTTATAGACTGATTATCAAAAACAATGATGTCACGCTTATATTCAAAACATTGAAAAGACTGTAGATTCTACTTGTTAAAAAATAAAGTCTCTGCAAACATTATTTTGGCAACATTGCTACAAGCAGACCAGCCAGCAAGCCACACCCTCATCTTCTTCCAGATTTAGTGATTTTTACTCAGGTAAATAATAAAATACAATATGAGGTGGCGACTTGTCCAGGGTGTACCCTGCCTACCGCCCGAATGCAGCTGAGATAGGCTCCAGCACCCCCTCGACCCGAAAGGGACAAGCGGTAGAAAATGGATGAATGGAATATAGAAAATATATAAGACAGTTTATTGGGAAAATATTTACATTTATTTCATGGTTTTATTAATCTGTTTTTTTCACATCACCTGTTCAGCCTAATTACAGGACCCTGCGTCATAGTAAAATACATGTCTTTGTATATTGTTTTTCTAATAAAATAATAGCCCTCTTATAAAACATATAGAAAATAGTATGTATTTACATAAAAGTAATTTTTACAGAAACTACTTTACTTGAGAAAGTTGTTGATGGTTGGTTGGGTATTTCTGAGAGGATGCACACTAAGTCACGCACTGCTTGTGTCCCTGCTAAAATCCTCATTTGTAGTTAGTCAGGGGATTAGTACTCGAGAGAGAGTGGTAAACCCATACTTAGCCAGACACTGACCTGAAAAGCTACCTTCCACTCCATTTGACACGTCCCAGGAATATATATCCTTATTTGGTAAAAAAAGACTGTGAAGAGCGTACAGCAATGAAATGCTTATGTTTTATGATGTGTATGCTGCCATAGGCAACACAGCGCATCATGTGTTTACATTTCATTAGCGATTTCATGAGCGATTTAGAACTAGGGCCAGCCATTACGTAAGAAGTGGCATCGTATAGACCACACACGTACTGCATCGGAAAAGGCGATCTCTTTATCGGATTGTCTTGCAAAGGCAAGCAGCTGGGCAGGCAGTCACAGTCCTAAACCAAGGCTCACCTTTAAATTCTTCATAAACACAAGATGTCGTTCAGGCTTATCGAGCAGATATGCTATGCATGGAAGCAGCTCCTGGAAGTGTGTGACAGGCCAATGCTTGCACTTAACATAGCCACAGTAATATGGGATTAGGTCTTACATGCAAGTATTAGCAGGCAGGGCACACACAATTAAGTGAGCAGTGGTCGTATTAGTCAACGTTGACTGCATGCAACCCTTTTGTGTGGAACAAAGCTGCTATCATGATATATATCCAGATAACATGGGTTATGCTTTTCAAGAATCCATTTGATGTCGAGAGACAGATCAAATCCACTTGGAGTTAGTTGTCATTTTGCCAGTATGCGGAAAACATGGCTCTGCAGAAACAAACGATGTCTGCATGTGAGCAAGGATTACAACGTCACAATGTGACCGCTCTGACCTTAGACAGATCTCTAACACAAGACAGAGAAGAGGGAGTCTAAGATTAAATGCATTAACAAGGATGCTGAATGATGCCAACAATAAACTAATAGATGTTATCATTGATGTCATTTCCTACTTTTGGGGGGTGTTTTCCTCCCCAAATTCTCTTTAGCTACTTTGCATTCAAGGATTGTTCTTGTCGCCAAATAGCGAGAGTCCACCCTTTGCATTTTTCCCGTTTCCCTTGCCTTTGGAATTTAAAAAAGCCTTTACTGAGCTTTTTCTTCTTGGCAGGGTGACCCCAGCGCTGAATGGATTTGCTCTTTGCTTATATTTGCCTGCAAAGCTGATGGAAGACATTGGCCTTAAAGTTGATTTTGAAATGAAGCAAGTCATGCAGCGCCCATCAAGAAACAAGTATTTGACAAACTTAATCATAAAATGTTCGATTAGTCAACTCGTTTTCAGTGAGAGGTTAAACAGCAATCCATATTTGATATTAACCTTACCATTGCTTGACCACGATGATCCTTCATGTGTCATGTGTCATTTTTAGACATGCTTGCACATTTGCTTGCACATATTCTACCCTTGACATATTATATTTCACATCCCAATCCCACATATTATTTATACACCCTGTGTCTGCATAATACACACACACACACACGCACACGCACTCGCACACCCTCGATGTGCTATCATCTGTTTCGAATGGATGATGCTTTAGATTAGTGCACACACAGTAAAGAATGTGTCTGTATGAGGGCCATTTTCCTCCCCAGGAAACAAAATGCAAGATAAAATTAACAGTAAAATATTTGTTCCTATAAAAGCAAAGTTCCCTGAGCATTGATCTGATTGCATATTCAATAGATACATTTAAAAAAATTCAAGGAACTGTTTGCAACACTTATGCAGATGCCTTACGACCAATACGGTCAGAGTATATTTAGCAATGACGTGCGATCAATCAATCAATCAATCAATGTTTATTTATATAGCCCTAAATCACAAGTGTCTCAAAGGGCTGTACAAGCCACAACGACATCCTCGGTACAGAGCCCACATACGATGACCTTCAAACCAGGTAAGACATTGACACTTTTGTAGTTTTTTTTTTAAATCTTAATTTGATATGCTCTAATCACTGTCAATACATGTTGCTCATTAAGATGATAAAAACAAAAAGGGAGTAATTACCTTCCATAAACAATGTTAAAATAAGTAAAATATTTGGAGTCTCTTTTTTACCTTTAACTGTATTTGTATTATAAGCAGCACTTTCTGTCCTTCATTAAAATGTCCTTTGGATCAGTTGTGTTTGTGGCAAGTTGAACTTTTATTCAGAATCAGCTACTTTCACAACAGCTGACGTGACTATCTTCTCATTGATTGTGCGTTAAACTGTATTGAAGCTGAGCGTCCATTGACATTAACGGGGGAGCATAGAGTGGGTTGTTCCACTGCAGCCAAACAAGACCGTCATTTTGTCCAATGACATCAGATGCTCAGCGTTTCTGGAAGTGTATGGTAGGTGGGCATGGGCTCGGCTGGCCTGGACGTTGAGCTTCTGAATCACGATTGGATGAGTCTGAGGCTGAATCCTTTTTTGATCGAAAGCAAAATGAGCGAATCGTCGACCTTGAAATATAAACCACTGCTTTCATTCCGTTGTTCTGAGTTCATAAGGAGAATTTTACAATCCTTTAAGTGATGTTTTTCCCTGTATAATGTAACATATATAAATATTTTATCTATTGGAGACTGTACTCGTGTTTAGAGAGTAGCTGAAAATGAGCTACCACTACTTGAAAAGTCCACTTTAGAGAAGCATTTGATCTTGAATAAACAGTATAATCCTCCATATTGGCAGCCACATTCGTTCATTCAGCAGAGCATTAAAACAGCGTTCTTGCATCTGACAAAGAAGAAAACACAAACGTTGGCTCCCTCGCTGATGAAACACGGTAGCAGCATATATTTGTAGTTTGATTACCAAGAATAATGATGTCAAACTTACATTAAAACATTAAACATACTTTATAGTCTACAGCAATGTTTTTCAACCACTGTGCCGTGACACACTAGTGTACCGTGAGATATTGTTTAGTGTGCCGTGGGAGATTATGTAATTTCACCTAATTGGGTTAAAAATATTTTTTGCAAACCAGTAATTATAATCTGCAAATGTGCCGTTGTTGAGTGCCTGTGCTGTCTAGAGCTCGGCAGAGTAACCGTGTAATACTCTTCCATATCAGTAGGTGGCAGCAGGTAGCTAATTGCTTTGTAGATGTCGGGAACGACGACGATGGTTTGCAGGTAAAAAGGTATCTAACACTTAAACCAAAAATAAACAAAAGGCGAGTACCGCTGTCCATTAATGCGCACTGTCTGTCATGTCTTTTGATCATGTTTTTGTTTGGCCATGTGCTGTTTGGTTTTTGGACACTTACTTCCTGCTTTTTCACTCCCT
This sequence comes from Entelurus aequoreus, assembly GCF_033978785.1. Lineage (NCBI taxonomy): Eukaryota > Metazoa > Chordata > Actinopteri > Syngnathiformes > Syngnathidae > Entelurus > Entelurus aequoreus. The sequence goes on from NC_084737.1 coordinate 41,402,905, forward strand.
TGTTTTGTTTCCATGGTTACCCATTAGTTTCACCTGTTGCTCATTTGGACACACGTACCTGTGTTATTCATGTCACTGTTATTTAAGCCTGTCTTTTTCTGTTGGTCGTCCTGGCGACATTACCGCTGTTACCCTTGACATTATTCATGCTTAACTCTGATGCTACCTCTGCTTTCCTCATGCCATGCCACAGTAAGTCTTTTGTTTCATGTCGATAGTTTTTGCCCAAGTGCTAGTTTTTGTTTCATTAGCCAAGTTTGTATTTCCGCCTTGTGCGCGCCTTTTGTTTGTACTTTGTTAGTGTTATTAAATCATGTATTTATCTTCATCCGGTGTCCAGTCCAGTTCGTTTGCATCTTGGGAAAGCAGTCCTCGCAGGAAACTGCGCCATAGTCCATGTCATGACAGAATGTCGCCAGCAGAAAAAAGTTTTCCCGCAAAGAAGTTGGACGAGGGAGCGTGGGAGGTCCTGCGCATTTTGGAGGCGGGAGCGCAGGGGGGTGATGTGGGTGCCTGGAGGCAAGCTGGTGCCGATCGGCGCGTCGCTCCAGTCCCGGTAACGTCGCCAAGGACGAGGGACGTCAGGAAAAACTTCCGCGAGTGGACAGAATGCGCCGCTCCCGCGGGCTCCTCCCCCTCCGGGCGGAAATGCACGACAGCCAGCCTGGCAGCTCCAGGAGGACGCCACAGACTTGGAGATTTTCTTTCCAAATTATTTTTCTGGTCAAACCAAATCATGTCCTAGTTTTCATGCCATGCCCACGCCACAAGATTTTTCCTTTTTTTACCCACTAAAACTCAGGTGGGTAAAAATAAAAACAATTGGGACAATTTAGACGGGAGGATTCTGCCCCTCTCCTGACCTCCCTCCACCCACCTCAAAAAACGGTTCCAGACCGCGGGGAGCGCGTCTGGTATCCGCTCCTTGAGGGGAGGGGGGCTAGGGCCGGGAGCTGTGCTGTTGGGGTGGCTCAGCTGCGCCCAGCCAGGCAGCAGCCTTCAGCCTGGCCGCCACCCCCAGTTCATCACCATGCCAAGCCACAGCCTCCAGCCCGGCCACCACCACCAGTTCATTGCCATGCCAAGCCACAGCCTCCAGCCCGGCCGCCACCACCAGTCTTTCGGCCTGCCAAGCTGCAACCTCCGGCCCGGCCACCACCACCAGTCTTTCGGCCTGCCAAGCCGCAACCCCCAGCTAGGCCACCTCCACCTGCACCAAGGCTAGCACCAAGTCCAAGGCTAGCACCAGCTGCACCACGCCAAGCTCCAGTTCCTGCACCACGCCAAGCTCCAGTTCCTGCACCACGCCAAGCTCCAGTTCCTGCATCACGCCAAGTACCAGTTCCTGCACCACGCCGCCAAGTGCCGCCCGTAGCGGCTCCACGCCGCCAGAACTCAAGCCAGGACTCACCACGCCAAGACCCAACCCAAGCTTTGTCGTCTGCTGCACCACGCCAAGCTTCGCCGCCTGCCACAACGAGGACACGCGCATCCACGTCTGCCACGACAAAGACGTGCCCACCTCCTCATCGGCCACGGATGTGGCCATTTCCTGGGCGTCCGCCACGCTAAGTACGTCCACCTCCTCGTCCGCCACGGATGTGGCCATTCCCTGGGCGTCCGCCACGCCAGGTACGCCGACCTCCTCGTCGGCCACGAATGTGGCTGTTCTCGGGTCGCCCACCTTGTCAGGTTCAGCGGCGGTCTACGCGTCGCCGCCACCTGATTCTGCCCTGGTGGATTCGGGGACACGTGGTCTGACGACCCACCGCCAAGTCCCCCTCCCGTCCTCCCATGACTCTTGATCTTTTTTTTTTTTTTTTGGACATCTGGGATCTGTCTTTAGGGGGTGGGGGGGGCTCTGTCATGTCTTTTCACAATGTTTTTGTTTGGCCATGTGCTGTTTGGTTTTTGGACACTTAGTTCCTGCTTTTTCACTCCCTTGTTTTGTTTCCATGGTTACACATTAGTTTCACCTGTTGCTCATTTGGACACACGCACCTGTGTTAATTATGTCACTGTTATTTAAGCCTGTCTTTTTCTGTTTTTACCGCTGTTACCCTTGACATTATTCATGCTTAACTCTGATGCTACCTCTGCTTTCCTCATCAATCAATCAATGTTTATTTATATAGCCCTAAATCACAAGTGTCTCAAAGGGCTGCACAAGCCACAACGACATCCTCGGTACAGAGCCCACATATGGGCAAGGAAAAACTCACTCTAGTGGGACGTCGGTGAATGACTATGAGAAACCTTGGAGAGGACCGCATATGTGGGTAACATGCCACAGTAAGTCTTTTGTTTCATGTCCATAATTTTTGTTTCATTAGCCAAGTTTGTATTTCCGCCTTTTGCGCGCCTTTTGTTTGTACTTTGTTAGTGTTATTAAATCATGTATTTACCTTCATCCGGTGTCCAGTCCAGTTCATTTGCATCTTGGGAAAGCAATCCTTGCAGGAAACTGCGCCACAGTCCATGTCATGACACTGTTCCATGTAGTATAACAAAGAAGTTGTAATATACATCTATTAATAAGCTAAATGGTGTGTTTAGTGGGACAAGTGAAAGTGAAATCGGAGAAAATGCAGTAGTTTATAAATTAATTATTGTTTCTGTGCGGCCCGGTAGCAAATGCATCACGGACCGGTACAGGTCCCCGGACCGGTGGTTGGGGACCACATTATGTCATATGTTTCAACTAGTTGTCATCATTGAATAAATGCAATATTTGTGTTGACTAGTTATAATAGTAATACATACAGAGGAACAACTAAGAAAATATAAGAGATACAGGCATTTTTCAACAAGTAATTGAGTGATGCAATGATGACTTGCAGGTACAGTAACTCAGCTGAAACAGGTTAATTCCACAGTGCATAGTCCACATTAACACAAAGTGTCAATTCAGAGCAAAATGCATTTATTTGTATTTATGTGAAGGGGTTCCACTCACCGAGTCCGCCAGGTGCGTTCACGAAGACTACCGCTTTAAGACGTTGTTGCGAGAAGAAGCTGGTGATTTTCCACTCAAAATGATAATAAAGTCGAGCGGCGCCACACAGCGTCATGGTCACGCGGGAAAATTGGCTTAATTGTTTCAATCAACGCTGAACGTGAGAGACGTGAGAGACGACAGGAACAACAATACACATCTTCATCGACAGGTAAATGCTTTTATTGGGTGTTTTGTTCACGCAGCCAGTAAAGAGGATTGCAATTTTGACGTTGATAAACCAAAATATATATTATTTATTGTCATGACAGTGTATCCTTTATAGTATTAATGCTAGCTTATTCATACGTGTTCTCCTTTTCTGCCCTATTATATTTTTTATCTTTGTGCAGTAGCCCTGCTGCAAACACACACACAAAAAGCTTTGGCCATTGAACTCACTTTCCCCTGTGAAGCCGATAAACCGAATGTTCCGTTCACTGCTCGGTGCTCATTGCTAAGGACTGATTGTGATGCGTTCAGGGTCCCACGCTCCACGCTATAACCCAATTGAATGATTTATTTATCAAGCAATGCATGATATTAAGTGCTACTAATCCCATCGGTGTGAATATTTGGAATTACCTTTAACAACCTCAATAGCATCTTATTTGATCAGTTTATGTATCCAAAACCCTAAATATTGCTCCCTTGCAAAGTAATATTGTTCTTAATGATTGAACATAAAAAAAAATACCATGGAATTCTAAATTCCACATGCCAAAACTATGGAAGTAGAATTGTCTCACATCAACTTATATATATATATATATATATATATATATATATATATATATATATATATATATATATATATATATATATATATATATATATATATATATATATATATATATATATATATATATGATGTGATATACAATTAAATAAACAATTTGTATAGATAAACGCATATTTGTAAAAATATTTTTGAGATTTGAAAATAAATACAATTTATAAATATAAAAATGTGACATACAAATAAATTAAGAATTTGTATAAATAAACGTGTATTTGTAAATATATTTTTGAGATTTGAATATAAATATGCTTGATTTTGTATTTGAATTTGTATTGAAACAGAATAAACTAGATTATTCTATTTTTTTAATTGCCCATCTCCTTCACCCCTCTTATTTTCTAATGAAATCAGTTTATACAAACAGTGTTGACACATTTAGTGCCAAATTGTTTTTTTTTATTTTGGTTTTTCACCCTGAGTGATTGACAATAGTAGCATCAGCAGTCCAAATTCAAGCTTTGCCACCTGTTTAACGAACTGAAAACCCACAGCAAAACAATGTTAGTTGGTATTGGTTTTGCTAAAAGCAATGCACATGAATGTAGAAATTGTGTGCGATGTGCACAATAATATACACAGGGAATGTTAACGGTTACATAACGGATGTAGTCCAGCATGACACGGGCCAAAATGTAATGGATTATGTTGTCATGCAGAGCTTATGGGGTCAAAGATATATATATATATATATATATATATATATATATATATATATAATGTGTGTGTGTTTGTGTGTGTGTGTGTGTGAGTGTGTGTGTGTGTGTGTGTGTGTGTGTGTGTGTGTGTGTGTGTAGTAAAGTGCTTGTCATCAGATCATCCCTTTTCCCATGTTAAACTGTCCGAACATGTTGAGGAAACTATTAGGTTTTAATTGACTATTTTACGCCAGACGTCGTGAGCGCATATATAAACAGACCACAAACACACTTCCTTATTAGGCTTTGCTATAGGATGGTAATGTACTTGTTTACAGAGCCCAGATAATAGGGCATTTGTCATGGCAGTATGAGGCACAAAAATTCAAAATGGCCTGCATTCCACAAGCTATTGCAACATGCTCATTAACAAATAACAAAGATGCTCGAATTCTGAAGTGTTTAGGAGAAATCATGGGATTGATGTTTGTTTAAGATGGACCGTTTGAGAACTGAGCATGGACAGGACAGGAGTCCACCATGCTTACAGAACAGTGTGTGTGTCAACAATTTGTCACATTCGGCAATATGCTTTACTGAGGACGTACTGTAGGTCAACATGGCAGCTTCTTTTAGATGTTACTTAACATGTGGCTGACATGGAAGCTGTCTCTGATCACATCACTATGGTCTTGCAGATGTTCAGCATAATGCTTCTGGAGGAAGTTGCAATCTCTATATGAACATAATTCACCAATACAATAATGCAGTAGGTACTGAAATTCATCTGTTAATTTGCTTAGTTAAATGCAAACATATACGTTGAAAAAAATGGCCTTATCTTCTGGAACAGGTTGAAATATTAATAAGTAAATGAGCGGTTTTCAAAGTGTGTGCTTACCCCCAGAGAACAGAACACAACCACAGACTCTAACTCTAACACCACAAAAACCTCCCTCTCATTGCTGGCTCACCATTAGAACTAAGCAAATGTGTTAATTTTTCCTATGAGAACCTATAACTAAAGTTAGCTAAGCAGGTTTGAAAAATGTTATTCTTACTTTTTCTCAAGCTGCTGCATCACCCTGAGGTCTTTTGGTGCCACCCAGGGGTGGGGTTGGGCATTGTTTACATGACAGGTGTCAAACCCAAAACCCAATGCCAAAACACTTTATCTTTCTATCTATCTCCATTTTGATAGAAAAAAATACATGTACCGTATTTTCCGGACTATAAGGCGCACTTATAATCGTTTTTTTTCTTCTCAAAACTTGACAGTGCGCATTATAACCCGGTGCGCCTAATGTACAAAATAATTCTGGTTTTGCTTACCGACCTCAAAGCTTTTTTATTTGGTACATGTGTAGTGGTAAGTGTGACCAGTAGATGGCAGTCAAACATAAGAGATATGTGTAGACTGGTGTATGACTCAAGTAAACAACACCAACATTTTATATGTTCTATTGAAAATATAAAACATTACACACGGCGCTCAAAAATCTATCAACATGTTTTTCTTTAGTTGGTAAGCTATGAAGTTGCACCGCTTGATGGATTGTACTGTGCTTCAACATACGAGTATTATTATGGTGTGTGTGAGTATAAGGTAAGACATATTGTCTGGCGTTTTGTTTCGCAATATTATGCAAAAGCAACTTTACTTACCTTCTGGTACCTGCTGATCTGTATTTGGGATCTGCATAAGTCCTGAAAAATTGCGTGCGTCCACCTGTGTAGTCTGTGCTGACACAGTAGTCGATAAGCTTCTTCTTTTTCTCTATCTTCTTGTTATGGGACATTCATCCTCCGCTGTTGCCATTTCTAATATAAAGTAGTGTAAAGTTTTTACTTATATCTGCCATGAAAGCAGTGTAGTGAGTTTACATTATTTACCCAAGGAACTTTAGTTATTAGAGCTTTCCGGTCGGACGGTTTACACGGGACACATTTCCGGCGGATGAGGAGATGCTGCTCCGTTATTTATTTAAGTAAAGTCTGAATGTCATAAACAGTTAGCTCCACTTTTGACACTTCTTCCACTCCCGTTCTTTCACACTACACCGCTACAACAAAGATGACAGAGAGAAGACGCTGCGGAAGGTGAGCCACGTAATTAAGACCACCCACAAAATGGTGCATCCTGAAGCGACTGTCAGAAAGCGGCTTGAAGATTATCGGTATAACATAATCTATGCAACATTTTGACCAAAAAAACACCATTACATGTTATGTAAACCACAAGGAAGTACTTTCAATTTAGAAAAATAAATAAATAATATGACTCCTTTTTAATGCGCCCATAATTCGGTGCGCCCTGTATATGAAAAAAGATCAAAAATAGACCATTCATCGGCAGTGCGCCTTATAATCCAGTACGCCTTATGGTCCGGAAAATACAGTACTACATGCAGTTGCATAGCATATGTTTTAAACTTTAATATTATTTAATAATGCAACAGATATTGTATATCATACATTTAAAAAACAATGTTAAAATAAAATACTTAACTATCTGCTTGATTTATGATTTCTAAGCAAATTAGCCATCAAATTGTACACTCTAAAAACAACCGTAAATTTACTATGTATATATAATTGGCAGCTCAGTCACCAGGAATTTACCGTAAAAGACAGTGTTACTTTTTGTCCATTTGCAGTAATATGCTGTAAAATTTTACAGTAAAATTCTGGCGACTGCGCTGCCAGTAATTTTCCGCAAAATTGACAGATTTTCTTTTTGTACGTAAAAAAAGTCTAATGATCAAATGCATAGGCAATTGTGTAACATAATCATGTGTTGAATTCTTATAGATTTATATTCATATTTTATTCACTCTTACATGCGGCACTCAACGAAAACGAGGTTGACACCCCTGTTTTACATATTAACTGATACCGGTGCCAAAACGGTACTTTTTAAACTGTTTTGGTGTTTAAATGGTGCCCAACAGTAAAGAAAAACACAAGTTTGGTCCAAAATAAATTATTTTTTATAATGATAATGAATTAAAACATTCAAAAATAAATACATTATAAAATCCACAACAAACTGTCATTATCATGGTTATGGTTTGAGTTTATTTCAAACAAGCGTATGATTACAACATGATACATCACAATTTTCAGTTTCTCTTTTCAACATGTTCGAAAAGGAGTAGGATGAAGCAGCTCTTATTTAATCGTATCCCGTTTCTATTGCATAGCAATCTTTAACACTTTTGTTCATCTCCTGTTCTCAATTTATTCACAATATACTCTAGAAATAACATTAAAAATAATAACAATAATAATGATAATAATAAATAGTGAAGTAAGTTGTGTTTCATACAGTGAGATGAATAAGATTATCAGTAAGTTCAAAATGTTTATCATGGTTCTTCTTCTTTGTAAACATTTGGAGTTTGAACAGTTTCTTACATTGGATCATATTAGTACACTGTTGGATTCCTTTACTCAACCCATTCCATAATTAAATTTCACATCCCTGGGATCGGGGTCTTTCTGTGTGGAGTTTGCATGTTCTCCCCGTGACTGCGTGGGTTCTCGCCGGGGACTCCGGCTTCCTCCCACCTCCAAAGACATGCACCTGGGGATAGGTTGATTGGCAACATTAAATTGGCCCTAGTGTGTGAATGTGGGTGTGAATGATAGTTAGTGTTGGCCCTGCAATGAGGTGGCGACTTGTCCTGAGTGTAGCTGGGATGGGCTCCGGCCCCCCCATGACCCAGAGAAGGACAAGCGGTAGAAAATGGATATATGCTGGTATACTAAAGGTTTTAAGTGTTGTACGTGCATACAAATGTTTTAAGTCAAAATGTTCTCTCAGGTTATATTTGTCCTCTTTAGTTGAGAAGAATTGTTGTACATTCTTGGGTAGCAGGTTATGGTTTGCTTTGTGCATAATTTTAGCAGTTTGCAAATTCACTATATCGTAGAATTTCAATATTTTCGATTCTATAAACAAAAAGGCTTTGAATGTTCTCTATATCTAATGTATGTACTTTTCTAACTGATCTTTTTTGCAACACGGTTAGTGACTGAAGCAGACTTTTGTAGTTATTTCTGCACAATAACTCAGATATGGTAAAACTAGTGAGAAGTAAAGATAATGAAGTGATTTTTGGTCCAATACATATTTTTCTTTATTCATTATTGACATGTTTCTTGCTACTTTATGTTGTATAATTTTACATGAGGTTTCCAGTTTATTTAATAATCTATTATTACACCCAAAAATATGTTTTATTTTACTCTTTCAATGTCTACTCCTTCTATTTGTATTTGTGTTTGACTCTCTCTTCTACTGTTACCAAATAGCATTATTTTAGTTTTACTGAGATTCAAACATAGTCTGTTTTTGTCAAACCATATCTTTAATTGTATTAATTTCTTCTGTTAATATTTTGTATGAACTTCTATGTGTTGTCTTCCGAACAAAACACAGGTGTATTGTCTGCAAATAATACTAACTTTAGATCTTTTGTAACTTTACCAATATCGTTTGTATAGAGATTGAAGAATTTTGGTCCCAGTATTGATCCCTGTGGTAGGCCACAGTATATATGTAGCGTTGTAGACGTGTGTTTGCCGAGCTTCACATATTGCGTCCTGTTGGTTAAGTAGTTTCCTATCCAGTTTAAGACCAACCCTCTGATTCTATACCGTTCTAATGTTTTGATTACAATATTGTGTAATTGTGTCCAATGCTTTGGTCAAATCCATAAATACTGCTGCTGCACACTGTTGACCATCTATTGCATTGGTAATTTCTTCTGTAATTTCGATGAAAACCATCAATGTTGAAATATTTGGTTCTCTGCAAATATTCTATATGTGTTTATGAAATTGCCCAATCTGTTGTTTAGAACATTGTAGAAGTAAAGAAACAGGTATATAATTTGTAAATTGATGTTTGTCTCCAGTCTTATAAATTGGTACAACTAAAGCTATTTTCATTTTGTTTGGGAATTTGCCTGTGTGAAATGATAATTACTGATATACATTAATGGACCACAATGTAAACAAGCTTTTTGGCTTTTTGTGCCATCCATTTGCCTTTTAAAAAGCATTACATGGATTCAATTCTTTAAGATGGCAATAAACTTCTCAATCAATCAATCAAAGTCTGAGGACCTCTTCAATAGCATTTTTTATTGTTTCCATATCAATTATATTACAGTCAATTGAAGCCTTGGATTTGCATTTTTTTCACAATTTTAACTATTTCCTCCTGTGTCAGTCACGTTCATGTGGAACATTGAGTTGGGATTCTATGGTGTCATTGAAGTCCTCAATTGAAACTGTGTCTGGAATCCTTTCCTCCAATTTTGGTCCAATATTTACAAAGTAATTATTGAAGCTTTCAACTACTTCCTTCATATTGTCATTATTTATTTTTCTGTCTGAGAAGTATTGGGGGTATTCCCTCTTAGTGCCATTTTTAATAATGCCATTGAAGATACCCCATGTTGCTCACATATTGCTTTTGTTCCTGTCTAATAATTGACTGAAATATTATTTTCTACATGTTCGTAGTATGCTAGTTAGCTTGTTTTTATACTTTTGATATTTATTTTCTACATCTGTAGTTATTTTTGTTATAAATGTTCTATATAATGTATTCTTTTAGCAAGCATTTTTAATCTTTTTGTCATCCATGGTTGATTGTTATTTTTCTGCTTTCTACTGAGTTGTTTCTATGGACATTTAAAAACTTACCATATGTTTCATCAACATCATTTTCATTGTACACATTGTCCCAATTGTGCTTTTCTAACTCATTTTTGAAAGCAATCATACTCTTCTCAGTGCATAGTCTTTGTAATGTATTTTTGTCGTCCATGTTCCTCTTCTTGTAGTTTCCATCATAGATTTTGAAAACTGGCATATGATCACTAATGTCGGTTATAAGTAAAGCACTTGTAGTATTATTATCAAAACCATTGGTAAAAATATTATCAATAAGCGTAGCACAGTGTTCTGTGAATCTGCTTGGCTTTGTGATTTTAGACTTAGACTTAGACTTCCTTTTTATTGTCATTCAAATTTGAACTTTACAGTACAGATAAGAACGAAATTTCGTTACATAAGCTCATCGAGAGTCACATCGAGAGGAGCCAGATGAGGTGGTTCGGGCATCTGGTCAGGATGCCACCCGAACGCCTCCCTAGGGAGGTGTTTAGGGCACGTCCGACCGGTAGGAGGCCACGGGGAAGACCCAGGACACGTTGGGAAGACTATGTCTCCTGGCTGGCCTGGGAACGCCTCGGGATCCCCCGGGAGGAGCTGGACGAAGTGGCTGGGGAGAGGGAAGTCTGGGCTTCCCTGCTTAAGCTGCTGCCCCCGCGACCCGAACTCGGATAAGCGGAAGAAGATGGATGGATGGATGGATGGATGGAAGCTCATGGTAGTGCAGGATAAAAAAGCAATAAGGTGCATATATAAATAAATAAATAGGTTACTGTACAGATAAATATATTGCACTTTTTCACATACATTTTAGGATACAAACTGATGCTATATGTTGTATCAATGAAGTCATCAATGGGCTTTTACTTATCAGGGTTCAATACCTCAATAAATAAAGTCAGCACATAAGAAAATTACTTTTTGATAAAATTTGCCTTGATCTACTTTGTTGTGGAAGTTTTTTAGTTTGTTCAACAATCTTTAATGTTGTTTCAATAATTTCTATAATTGTAGGTGGATGTGCTCCTGAATCTATGTCTTCTTGTTTTGTGGTTTTTTGGAACTTAGTAGTGTTGGTGTTGAATTTAGGTGTTTGTTTTCCATCAGACTCCATTATCATCGTCGTTGTCGAAGCACTGTCAACTTTAATATGTGCCAGGCCCTTGAGGTCAATGACAATAAGTACTCTTGCTCCTGCACCGCCATTCAGATAGATGTACAGTATATTTTAAAGTGGGAGCTGCAAGTTCCCTGAATTTTTCCCTGCTTTTTTGACATTTTCAGCATTACGTTTTGTGAGGTGCTCATTCATGTACACATTTGTACCCTTTAGCTTATTTCCCTGTTTCAGCAGTGCCATTTTATATCAATCTAATTCATTATTATTATTATTATTATTATTTTAGATTTTCTGTTAACAAGTTTCACGAGGATAGCCGGAGTGGTGTTGTTGTTTCCTCCATTCAGTGGGTTAAAATTATTTGATGCAATAGAGGGGTTTGGATTTTTTCACATTTCACACAATTCTTTGCCAATATCCATATTGAAGGGCGGAAGTTAGTGAAACACTAATTGTCGCCAATAATTTATCCACTAATATTCATAATGCGGACGACCTGTGCCATTGTCAACTGCCACAATTGAGGTGGGAGAGATATTCCGAGCTTGTATCGCATTCCTAAGCGTATTTCTGGACAAACAGAAGTTTTGGTTGGTTGGTTGAAGTTAATAATGTATACAATTTCAGCATGATACATCACACATCTTTTCTTTACAACATGCATGAAGTGGCTGAAAAGAAGAGATAATGGCAAAGGTGAGCATGGATTACTATAATCAACCGAGATGTGACGTGCAGACAACGTCTGTTTGTTCGGATCATTTCAGGTAAAACATTTTGTAAGTAAAAAATGATCTAAAATAGATAACAGTCCCGCTTTGCATCAACTTGATGTGCTTGGTGGAAGAACTTTGATAGTTGTATTAACAAAAATAGTACTTACTTCTCTTATCAGGACTGTAGCTTTACATAAAACACAAGTGAAGCGACATGAAAACAGTATTCTCTCACAATCCTGCCCTACAGTTAGTGTGCTGAGATGACATTAGATTGGTTATCCGTGATTATTCTGGGTGTCAAACTTGAGTCGTATCGTTTCTGAGAATGCATTACTCTCGACTGGCTTGACGACACGATGTCCACTGGGTCGCCGACTTTCAGTTGCTAGAGAGCTCCAAACTTTATGCGACCTTCCAATTAGCCCACGTACAGTACGCAGAGAGCTTCATGGAATGGTTTTCCATGGCCGAGCAGCTGCATCTAAGCCATACATCACCAAGTCCAATGCAAAGCGTCGGATGCGATGGACTCTAGAGCAGTGGAGACGCATTCCCCTGGAGTGATGAATCACGCTTTTCCATCTGGCAATCTGATGGACGAGTCTGGGTTTGGAGGTTGCCAGGAGAACGGTACATTTCAGACTGCATTGTGCTGGGTGTGAAATTTGGTGGAGGAGGAATTATGGTGTGGGGTTGTTTTTCAGGAGTTGGGCTTGGCCCCTTAGTTCCAGTGAAAGGAACTTTGAATGCTCCAGGATACCAAAATATTTTGGACAATTCAATGCTCCCAACCTTGTGGGAACAGTTTGAAGCGGACCCCTCCCTCTTCCAACATGACTTTGCACCAGTGCACAAAGCAAGGTCCATAAACACATGGATAACAGAGTCTGGTGTGGATTAACTTGACTAGCCTGCACAGAATCAATCAATCAATGTTTATTTATACAGCCCTAAATCACAAGTGTCTCAAAGGGCTGCACAAGCCACAACGACAACCTCGGTTCAGATCCCACATCAGGTCAAGGAAAAACTCAACCCAATGGGATGACAATGAGAAACCTTGGAGAGGACCGCAGATGTGTGTGACCCCCCCCCCCCCCCCGCCCCCCCCTCTAGGGGGGACCGGTGCAATGGACGTCAAGTGGGTCTAGCATAATATTATGAAAGTCCAGCCCATAGTGGATCCAACATAATAGTGAGAGTCCAGTCCATAGTGGGGCCTGACCTGAACCAGATAGAACACCTTTGGGATGAATTAGAATGGAGGCTGAGAGCCAGGCCTTCTCGACCAACATCAGTGTGTGACCTCACCAATGCGCTTTTGGAAGAATGGTCTCAAATTCCTATAAACACACTCTGCAACCTTGTGGACAGCCTTCCCAGAAGAGTTGAAGCTTATTCTTCTTCTTTCGTGTAACCTCAGATGTCCAACTCGGTGTCGTGTAGCCATACCTGAGGGTGGTCCATATAAGGGGCAGATGTTGATTATATGGTCGGCGGTCTGCTCAGGGTCACCGCACTCGCATGCCCCCCTGTCCGCCAAGCCCCACGTCTTCATTGATGACCCAAAGCGACCGACCTCAGTCCGTAGACGGTTCAGCGTGGTCCATTGCCGGCATGGTAGGTCTTCTCCTCCGATAGCGCAATCTCCTGTTTCCCAAATGTAGCGGTGGACTCGGGAGGGCCCGGCCGACCCCCACTACTGCTTCCAAGCTGCTGCCAACCATGCATCTCTGAAGATGTCCTCAGAGGTGAAGTTGAGCATCTCTTGTGCTGCCTTGTTGTAGGGGTGGCGGGACTTGAGTCTGTTTGGAGGTGCTGGTGTTACTGTGGTGTTGTGTAGGATGTGCCTTCCTGGCCAGGGCGAGTGTGGCAGCCTCCCGTCGGATGCCGGCCGGTGCTATTCCCGCGAGGACCGGCAGGAGGGACACAAGGGGTAGGCTTCAAGCATCCAGTTATTATCCGGAGGGAGGTATTAATAGCCACGTCGACCTTTCTCGCATGAGGGCTTCTGTTCCAGACTGGGCTGCAGTATTCTGCTGCAGAGAACGCCAGGGCTTGGATGGATATTCGAAGCGTCTTAGGCTGCCCAGGTTGTTCCAGTGAGTTGAAGCTGTAATAGCTGCAAAAGGTGGACCGACATCATATTGAACCCTATGGGTTAGGAATGGGATGGCACTTCAAGTTCACATGTGAGTTAAGGCAGGTGGCCAAATATTTTTGGCAATATAGTGTATGTAGTAAAACACTGCTTACGGAGCATTGCTAGCCACAACACCAGAGCACTTCTTCATTATGCACCCATTACTGTCATGGTGAGCGAGATGCATACAGGAACCCTGGAATTGCAAGGAAGTCGATTTTTGTACATTCTGATCTTGAGTGTGCAAACAATTACATACAGATACTGAACACAGATTTTTGTTTTGTTCTACTGCTGGTTTTGCTGCAATGAGTCTGACCATTTGTTGTGGATTTTAATTGTTATTTTTGAGTAGATTACCTGGGCATCATTTTATTTATATTATTAACGGGTGGCGTGGCTCAGATAGTAGAGTGGCCTTCCAGCAACTTGAGGGTTCCTGGTTCAATTCCAGCTTCAGAAATCCTAGTCACTGTCGTTTCTCAACCAGCTCAGTGGCCTTGTGGTTAGAGTGTCCGCCCTGAGACTGGGAGGTAGTGAGTTCAAACCCCGGCCGAGTCATACCAAAGACTACAAAAAATAGGAACCCATTGCATCAAGGGTTGGAATTTGGGGTTAAATCACCGAATGATTCCAAAGCGTGGCGCACGCTGCTGCTCACTGCTCCCCTCAACTCCCAGGGGGTGAACATGGGGATGGGTCAAATGCAGAGGACAAATTTCACCACACCCAGTGTGTGTGTGACAATCGTTGGGACTTTAACTTAACTTTAACTTTCTCCCAGTGCCGCTCATTCTGGTTTATGAATGTGATTGCCGGTTTGGTAGTGGTCGGAGGGGCTGTACGTGCAAATTGGCAACCACGCTTACATCAATCTACCCCAGAGCAGCTGTGGCTAATGTAGCTTACCACCATCCATATGTGAATTTGAACTGAATAAATGATGGGTTCTGCAAAGCGTTTTGAGTGTCTAGAAAAGCACTATATAAATCTAATCCATTATCATTATTTACATATGTCAATTACTAGTCTGTTTAACTTATATGTCACAAAATGTTGTAAAAATATAAAGCTTGTTATTCAATAAAAATATTTTGGTTTTTGTTAAGTACCGGTTCAGGCACTGTTTAAGCACCGGCTCCATTTAAAAAGTACTGATTTGGTACTAATAAGTGTTCAAATGCAAACAATACCCATCCCTAAACAGTACTTTCACAATATCAATATTATATATAATTTACTTTATATGACTGTCATCTCAAGAAAACCAAAGACACTATGGCAAACATCTCTAAACGAATAACAACTGAGGAAACAATCTGTGCCCTAAACAATAGTTTAGCAGTTCAGGATTGGACTTCAGTATACAGAGAACCAAATGTGGACATTGCTTATTGTAATTTTTTAGACATCTTTTCTTCCCTGCATAATAAACATTGCCCCGTGAAATAATATTTTATAAAAGGAAAAATAAAAATAGCCCTTGGATCACAAAAGGGATAATTAATGCTTGTAAAAAGAAAAACAATCTCTACAAACTTTTCATCAAAATAAAAACAAAGGAAGTCGAACAACGATACAAGAAGTACAAAAATAAATTAACTGATATTATAAAAACAAGCAAACGGTTAATTATAAAAAAAAAACTATATGAAAACAAAAACAATATAAAAGGAACTTGGGATGTTTTGAATAGTCTAATCAAACAAGGATATTCAAAGTTGACATATCCTGACTACTTTATTAATGAAAACTGTGAAGATTATAATATGAGTAATGTAGTGAATAAGTTCAATAGTTTTTTTGTAAATGTTGGTCCTAAATTGGCTGTTGATATCCCAGACAATGGAGTTACAAAATCAACTATTGAACAGAATTCTTCGTCATTCTTCCTCTCAGCTACAAATGAGCAGGAAGTGACAAACATTGTGCGGAAGTGTAAAAGTAAGTGCTCCACTGACTGCCATGATATCAACATGATATTGGTTCAAAAAGTTATACTGAATATTGTAAAACCCTTGACTTATATATGTAACCTATCATTCCAGACTGGCTGCTTTCCAAGTCAAATGAAAATCGCTAAGGTAACTCCGCTCTTCAAAAGTGACAGCAAACATGCTTTCACCAATTACAGACCAATCTCTCTTTTGCCTCAGTTCTCAAAAATCTTAGAGAAACTATTTAACTCTCGACTTGAATCTTTTCTTGAGAAGCATCATATAATCAATGACGGTCAGTATGGCTTTAGGTCCAAACGAACAACCTCAATGGCGATAACTGAAGCTATTGAGGAAATTACTAATTAAAGATTAAAGTACCAATGATTGTCACACACACACTAGATGTGGTGAAATTTGTCCTCTGCATTTGACCCATCCCCTTGGGGAGCAGTGGGCAGCAGCGGCGCCGCGCCCGGGAATCATTTTGGTGATTTAACCCCCAACTCCAACCCTTGATGCTGAGTGCCAAGCAGGGATGTTATGGGTCCCATTTTTATAGTCTTTGGTATGACTCGGCTGGGATTTGAACTCAAACCTACCGATCTCAGGGCGGACACTCTAACCACTAGGCCACTGAGATGATCCACTGGAGCATAAAAGATATGCAGTTGGTATTTGTATTGATCTAAAGAAAGCCTTTGATACCATTAACCATTCAATTCTACTAGATAAAATGGAAAGATATGGAATTAGGGGGCTGGCTGGTGACTGGTTAAAAAGTTATTTAACAGGGAGGGTACAGTTTGTTAAAATGGGTCAGTTTTTATCTGATACTCTTGGCATTGCTTGTGGTGTCCCCCAAGGGTCCGTGTTGGGGCCAAAACTGTTTAATGTATATATTAATGATATGTTTAATACATCCAAAGTACTGAAATTGAAAAACTATTTGCAGACGACACAAATATATTCTACAGTAGTGATGACTATAATGAGCTCATAAATACAGTAAACACAGAACTAAACATAGTAAAAAAATGGATGGACACAAATAAATTATCTTTGAATATAAATAAAACTAAGATAGTGATGTTTGGAAATCGCAACATAACGTCTGAACAGAAAATAAGTATTGATGGTACCCAAATTGAAATCGTAAATGAGAATACATTTTTGGGAGTAATAATTGATAGTAAACTATCATGGAAACCTCATGTCAGACCCATTAAAACAAAAATCTCCAAAATCCTTTAATTATAAACAATGCAAAACTATACCTCAATGAAAATACACTCCGTACTCTATACTGCACCTTGGTACTGCCATACCTTACATACTGTGTTGAAGTATGGGGGAATACTTACCACAACACAATTCATCCTCTGATCATATTACACAAAAGAGCAGTGCGGATCATTCACATAATCTGTTTATGCAATCAAAGTTGCTCAAATTTGATAACCTTGTTAAATATAATACATTAATAATCTTATATAAAGCATTTAACAAAGTATTGCCGCCTAATCTACAACGTTTTTTTATAAAACGGGTTCAGGCTCATAACTTGAGAGGCTTTGGATATTTCTTATTGCCGAGAGCTCAAACCACTCGTAAACGTTTTTGTGTGTCTGTATGCGGAGTAAAACTATGGAACAAACTGGACTTACAACACAAGCAATGCCAAACTATTAATCGATTTAAACTATTATACAAACATGGGGTCTGGTTCAAATATAGAGATGAGGGTCTTTAAATTGACCTGCTGCTATACTCTGTCTCAAAGTGTTAACATGTGCTCAATGTTTCCTTACCATTATTGCTATGTTTTCTATTACCATTATTGCTATGTTGTCTATTACCATTGTTGGTATATTCATTATTCCTACATTGTTGATACAAATCATTGTTAAAGTGTAATAATTATTGTTACCTTTGGTAATGCCACTATGATACAACATCTGTATTATAATCCTTGAACAAAGTAAGAGTGAAACTCATGTGAATAATCACTGAATGGAGAACTGGGGGTGGGATTAAATAAATTATCTTCTTCCCACTCCCTTTCAGGCTAAACTGGACACTCATGCATTACATACTATACATTACCTTTTGCACTATATTAATTTATATTATTATGTGTTGTCAACTTTGTACTTTTGTATGTCATTGCCTGAAATAAATAAATAAATGGGAAAAAAAAAAAGAATGAATATTACCTTCAAGGACTTGTTGCAGATGGCTGAGTCTGCATCTTTTGAGGTGACTTTTGAGCATTTCAGCTTGAGCATATTATTTTAGGGTTAGGTTAGTTTTTCTGTGTGCTCACTCGGGACGTATACAGAGTACCAGTATTTTTTTTTTACCACTATACTATACTGCTATCAGTATTTTTTTGTCCTGCTGATCGTGGGAAGTCTGACACGCTGTCCCATTCGGTTCAGCTGCCGCTGAATATTCATAACAAATCAGCTTGTAATAATTTCAAATAGGAAGCAACACCCCACAAACGTTTGTAACACAACAATTCATCCTCAAATGTCCCTCAAAGTCAAGCACGCTAAAAAGAGTTATACAGTTGCAAGTGAACGTCACTTAACTCACGACCGCCGCTACCTTGCATCATCAACCGTCCTCATAGTGATCCATTAATCCACAGGCTAATAATAATCCACTCAAATGTGTGAAACATTGAAGTGATACAATAATCCATAAAGTTGCTCTGACGCAAGATAAAAATCCGCTGACAGGTTCGTAGTCGCCGCCTGACATCACTCCATTGCGGCGTGACATTAATAGACACATTGCTTAAATGTGTTTATATTAGTTCTGTCTCTTCACTCTACAACTGGACTATTGAGCATTACACTTGATCACTGAGTCTTTTTATTTTTATTGTTCACACAACAAAGATACATACATAGGTCGGTAGCTGTCGAACTCTGGTCCGTCACTCGAATACGTCCATGTGCAACATAATCACAAAACTGCTGTTACAAAATGCACACCCACATAACCTGCTAATTGATTGTATTGATTTATGTTATATTTAATATGATATATATTATTTAAAGGGTATGTGCTCTGTACATGAATGCATAAATGATATTTCCAGCTAAATGTAATTGTAATGAATAGAAACACAGTGATGGATCTACTGTATGTGTTCTATACAAGATGATGACATAACAACTGTATTAGCAAATATTGACTTGTTTAAGACTTAAAAAGCAGGTGTTGATAAAAGACTTCCCTGCTGTGAGATGTTACATCATGTTGTGGAGGTTTACAACCTCTTGTGCTATGAAAAAACAGTAATAAAAAATGCATTATTTCCACATCTTTATTTATACTAATTACATATATTACTAATAACTTAATAAGTGTACCAATAAATACCGGTAGCGATAACAAATATTGATAAGGGGATCGTATCGATAAAATCTTACCAATATACATCCCGAGTGCTCACTACGATTCACGTTGATACTTGATACCAATTAATGGCCACCTTAAGTATACAGTTGATACAGATGCCAATAAATTATAAGGTTTACAATTTCAAAATGGTGCAGCAGCTTTATAGCCTATGGCAGTGGTTCTCAACCTTTTTTCAGTGATGTACCCCCTGTGAACATTTTTTTAATTCAAGTACCCCCTAATCAGAGCAAAGCATTTTTGGTTGAAAAAAAGAGATAAAGAAGTAAAATACAGCACATTATGTCATCAGTTTCTGATTTATTCAATTGTATAACAGTGCAAAATATTGCTCATTTGTAGTGGTCTTTCTTGAACTATTTGGGAAAAAAAATATAAGAATAACTAAAAACTTGTTGAAAAATAAACAAGTGATTTAATTATAAATAAAGATTTCTACGCATAGAAGTAATCATCAACTTAAAGTGCCCTCTTTGGGGATTGTAATAGAGATCCATCTGGATTCATGAACTTAATTCTAAACATTTCTTCACAAAAAAAGAAATCTTTAACATCAATATTTATGGAACATGTCCACAAAAAATCTAGCTGTCAACACTGAATATTGCATTGTTGCATTTCTTTTCACAGTTCTTTTTGACAGACATTTTAGTGAGGGTCATCATGGCATGGGGGAAACTCTGGGTTTATGGTAATGAATGCCTACTTGATTTGATGTTCAGTTTATGAACTTACATTCATATTTTGTTGAAGTATTATTCAATAAATATATTTATAAGGGATTTTTTAATTGTTGCTATTTTTAGAATATTTAAAAAAAATCTCACGTACCCCTTGGCATACCTTCAAGTACCCCCAGGGGTACGCGTACCCCCATTTGAGAACCACTGGCCTATGGGATGAAACGTGCAATGAGCAGTCTGGTCTTGATGCTTCGGTAACATTTTTCTTGATTGACACAATTCAAAAATAGGACCCTGGTCTAGTACCAATGTTTTCTTTTGGTAGCTTAGATCGGCAAATTCAGAAAACTGGTTTTCTCTCTTCCGTAACTGTATGTCCAGAGATGATTAATTTGTTTGAACCAGTGATTTTCAAACTGTGGTATGTTACATGTACCACTAGTGGTATGCGGGCTCCATCTAGTGGTATAGCAAATAATCCATCCATCGATCCATCTTCTTCCGCTTATCCGAGGTCGGGTCGCGGGGGCAGCAGCCTGAGCAGGGAAGCCCAGACTTTCCTCTCCCCAGCCACTTCGTCCAGCTCTTCCCGGGGGATCCCGAGGCGTTCCCAGGCTAGCCGGGAGACATAGTCTTCCCAACGTGTCCTGGGTCTCCCCCGTGGCCTCCTACCGGTCGGACGTTCCCTAAACATCTCCCTAGGGAGGCGTTCGGGTGGCATCCTGACCAGATGCCCGAACCACCTCATCTGGCTCCTCTCAATGTGGAGGAGCAGCGACTTTACTTTGAGCTCCCCCCGGATGGCAGAGCTTCTCATCCTATCTCTAAGGGAGAGCCCCTCCACCCGGCGGAGGAAACTAATTTCGGCCGCTTGTACCCGTGATCTTGTCCTTTCGGTCATAACCCAAAGTTCATGACCATAGGTGAGGATGGGAACGTAGATCGACCGGTAAATTGAAAGCTTTGCCTTCCGGCTCAGCTCCTTCTTCACCACAACGGATCGATACAGCGTCCGCGTTACTGAAGACGCCGCACCGATCCGCCTGTCGATCTCACGATCCACTCTTCCCTCACTCGTGAACAAGACTCCGAGGTATTTGAACTCCTTCACTTGGGGCAGGGTCTCCTCCCCAACCCGGAGATGGCACTCCACCCTTTTCTGGGCGAGAACCGTGGACTCGGACTTGGAGGTGCTGATTCTCATGCCAGTCTCTTCACACTCTGCTGCGAACCGATCCAGTGAGAGCTGAAGATCCTGGCCAGATGAAGCCATCAGGACCACATCATCTGCAAAAATCAGAGACCTAATCCCGCAGCCACCAAACCAGATCCCCTCAATGCCTTGACTGCGCCTAGAAATTCTGTCCATAAAAGTTATGAACAGAATCGGTGACAAAGAGCAGCCTTAGCGGAGTCCAACCCTCACTGGAAATGTGTCCGACTTACTGCCAGCAATGCGGACCAAGCTCTGACACTGATCGTACAGGGAGCGGACCGACACAATCAGACAGTCTGATACCCCATACTCTCTGAGCACTCCCCACAGGACTTCCCAAGGGACACGGTCGAATGCCTTCTCCAAGTCCACAAGGTACATGTAGACTGGTTGGGCAAACTTCCATGCACCCTCAAGGACCCTGCCGAGAGTATAGAGCTGGTCCACAGTTCCACGACCAGGACGAAAACCACACTGTTCCTCTTGAATCCGAGGTTCGACTATCCGGCGTAGCCTCCCCTCCAGTACACCTGAATAGACCTTACCGGGAAGGCTGAGGAGTGTGATCCCACGATAGTTGGAACACACCCTCCGGTTCCCCTTCTTAAAGAGAGGAACCACCACCCCGGTCTGCCAATCCAGAGGTGCCTCCCCCGTTGTCCATGCGATGCTGCAGAGTCTTGTCAACCAAGACAGTCCCACAGCATCCAGAGCCTTAAGGAACTCCGGGCGGGTCTCATCCACCCCCAGGGCCTTGCCACCGAGGAGCTTTTTAACTACCTCAGCAACCTCAGCCCCAGAAATAGGAGAGCCCACCACAGATACCCCAGGCACTGCTTCCTCATAGGAAGACGTGTTGGTGGGATTGAGGAGGTCTTCTAAGTATTCCCTCCACCGATCCACAACATCCACAGTCGAGGTCAGCAGAACACCATCCTCACCATACACGGTGTTGACAGTGCACTGCTTCCCCTTCCTGAGGCGGCGGATGGTGGTCCAGAATCGCTTCGAAGCCGTCCGGAAGTCGTTTTCCATGGCTTCCCCGAACTCCTCCCATGTCCGAGTTTTTGCCTCCGCGACCGATGAAGCCGCACACTGCTTGGCCTGTCGGTACCTGTCCGCTGCCTTTGGAGTCCTGTGAGCCAAAAGTACCTGATATGACTCCTTCTTGAGCTTGACGGCATCCCTCACCGCCGGTGTCCACCAACGGGTTCTAGGATTACCGCCACGACAGGCACCAACTACCTTGTGGCCACAGCTCCAATCAGCCGCCTCGACAATAGAGGTGCGGAACATGGTCCACTCGGACTCAATGTCCACCACCTCCCTCGTGACATGTTCAAAGTTCTTCCGGAGGTGGGAATTGAGACTCTCTCTGACAGGAGACTGCTAGACGTTCCCAGCAGACCCCAACAATGCGTTTGGGCCTGCCAGGTCTGTCCGGCATCCTCCCCCACCATCGCAGCCAACTCACCACCAGGTGGTGATCGGTAGAAAGCTCCGCCCCTCTCTTCACCCGAGTGTCCAAAACATGAGGCCGCAAATCTGATGACACAACTACAAAGTCGATCATGGAACTGCGGCCTAGGGTGTCCTGGTGCCAAGTGCACATATGGACACCCTTATGTTTGAACATGGTGTTTGTTATGGACAATCTGTGATGAGCACAAAAGTCCAATAACAAAACACCACTCGGGTTCAGATCCGGGCGGCCATTCTTCCCAATCACGCCTCTCCAGGTTTCACTGTCATTGCCAACATGAGCGTTGAAGTCCCCCAGTAGGACAAGGGAACCACCCGGAGGAGCACTTTCCAGTACTCCCTCGAGTGTATCCAGAAAGGGTGGGTACTCTGAACTGCTGTTTGGTGTGTAAGCACAAACACTCAGGACCCGTCCCCCCCACCCGAAGGCAGAGGGAAGCTACCCTCTCGTCCTCTGGGTTGAACTCCAACGTGCAGGCTTTGAGCCGGGGGGAAACAAGAATTGCTACCCCAGCCCGTCGCCTCTCACTGCGTGCAACACCAGTGTGGAAGAGAATCCAGCCCCTCTCGAGAGAACTGGGTCCAGAGCCCTTGCTGTGCGTCGAAGTGAGTCCGACTATATCCAGCCGGAACTTCTCCACCTCGCGCATTATAGCTCAGGCTCCTTCCCCCCCAGCGAGGTGACATTCCACGTCCCAAGAGCTAGCTTATGTAGCCGAGGATCGGACCGCCAAGTGCCCTGCCTTCGGCTGCCGCCCAGCTCACAACGCACCCGACCTTTATGACCCCTCCCATGAGTGGTGAGCCCATTGGAGGGGGAACCCACGTCGCCTCTTCACAATGGGGACAGGCCCGGCCACCGGGCACTCGCCATCGTGCCCCAACTCCGGGCCTGGCTCCAGAGGGGGGCCCCGGTGACCCGCGTCCGGGCGAGGGAAATCGGAGTCTTGGTTTTTGCATTTCCATAGAAGTCTTTGAGCTGCTCTTTGTCTGATCGATCACCTAGGACCTATTTGTCCAGGGAGGCCCTACCAGGGGGCAGGGAAACCCCCGGAAAACATAGCTCCTAGGATCATTGGGACACGCAAACTCCTGTACCACGATAAAGTGGTAGCTCAGAGAGGAGAGCAAATAATCACTTCATTAAATATTCAAATACAGTGTTACTGTTCAAACAGTGTGTAATGTTACAGTGGTCAAAATATTAAATATACTCTGCCATATCTTTAATGAATATTTAGGGCTAATATACTAATGTATTGTATTGTCTGTCATTATTGTGGTACTTGCAGAGGCAGGTGTTTTCTGAGGTGGTATTTGTTAAAAAAAAGTTTGAGAACCCCTGGTTTAAACATTTAATCATTATTATTAAGATATATTATTAAATACAAGACTAATTTGCTTGATCTCCTATACTGCAAAGATAATATTTCACAATGTTTTGTTCAGATAGCTTTGCTTGTATTGACCAACACTGGATTAGTTTTAGCATCTTTTAATGCACAAAATGTATTAAAGTGACCTCCCATATCCTTCAAGTTTTCAAAAGTAATCAAACAGGGTGTCTATATAGCTGCTAACCACATCAGCATTGTCATCAATGTCCTTTGGTTTCTTAGAACAGTGGTCAGGAATTTTTCCCAATCCGCATGCATGAAATGCTCCAGCAGGGCCAAGGTGGCACTTTCTGGTCACACCATCAGACTGGTTATCTTTCAGCAGTGGCTGGTGGAATTCACTTGACCGATAAGGAGTCATAGTAGCCAAGACAATCCTTCTTGAGCAATTTATTGTTTGATTATTAGTTAACTGACTTATCCTCGTAGACAATGCACTGTGTGTGAGTCATTTCTGGGAGTCATAAACTTCACATCCAGTTACTTGGAAATGCATTACGGCTTTGTATGTTACAAGAATGATTGTATATATGTATGTATATGTGTGTGTATATATATATATATATATATATATATATATATATATATATATATATATATATATATATATATATATATATATATATATATATATATATATATATATATATATATGTATATATGTGTGTGTGTGTGTGTGCGTGTATATATTTATGTGTGTGTGTATATATATATATATACACATATATATATATATATATATATATATATATATATATATATATATATATATATATATATATATATATATATATGTGTGTATATATATGTGTGTATGTGTATATATATATATATGTGTGTATGTGTATATATATATATATATATATATATTGTAGCTGTAACGTATTGTACATATAAAATTTAACCCCCTTTTTGTAACCTGTCATTTGTATTCTGCGTCCAACATGCATAAGTTTTGTGTGTGTGTCGGGGGAGGGGGGCAGGAGCAGTGGGAAGTGGAAATTTACAGTCTCTCTTGTTGGTACCTGAGTTGTCTGTCAAAGGGAGGCACCGTCCAATCTCTTCTTTGGATTTAATTGTCTTTAGCCAAGGGGCGGGCTTTGCTGTCAGCTTCACTTCTGGTGACCCGGCTTGGCATAAATGCATTCAGTACAGAGGAATGGTGACAGCTGAAAACGGCAAACTCTTAACATTGTTGCAGCCATGAAGGAAATGTAAGTTTTATTTAATTGCTTTGTATAGACAATATGATGTTTAATGGACTTGGTTGTGTATCAATGTTTTTTTTCTGCCTGTAATAACTTAATTTAACAAATATTTTATTTAAATTATAGGGTAATAGTTTCTTGAAAGCGTAGTTGGATATTTCAAAATAAGTTGAACTCTTTTCACTATTTTCACTATCCTATTCCAGGAGATGAAGTATGGTTTCCTTCACTAATGAGAACTTTAGAGTTGTTTACATAAAATGATAAGAAGTCCTACTTAAAAAAATAGAAGGCTAAATCCCAAGGACACATTGAATGAACTCTTATCAAGCGGCCAGGAAGCCCCCTGGCACTTTGAGTCAGCCGGGCAGGCAGGTGTATGAGCAGTTGTGGGAGCCAAAGAGGGGAGAGGAAGAGAGAGGATGAGAAATGAAGTGGGCGAAATCCAGTTATGTAATGAGGTTTGAGAATGAAAAGCCGCTCAGTTTGACTTGTCATGCATAACGAGGAGAGAGAAAATGCCAGAAAACGATGACACAGTGTGCACACACTTAGGAGCTGTTGAGGTGAGAGAACATGATGATGATTCCGGTGGGATTGGTAGGAGTTTTGTTGGTCAAACTGTAAGCTGGTTTGTTATTTAGTGTTCTGTTTTTATGTTTTGGTGACATTTCAAAGAGCAGTTGCTCACCTCTCATTAATTTGTGTTGGACATGATGTCGTTGCGTTCCTGTGGTCCCATTAAAGTGTCTCCTCTTTAGACCAAGCTGGGAAATAGGTAGTTGGTAATGGATCCTATTTATAGAATTTCCTGGAAAGTTGCAGCATAATCACTGAGGTATCCTTAAGCTGGTGTCTAAGTGGCCTTGGCGTTTTCTTCCTTCATTTAGTTCATTTGAAATACAGAAAAAGATAAACGTCAACTTTTGGTCAACCTTTGGTGCAAAATGCATATTGTATTATTTTTCCTGCTATTAACAGTATACATATTGTACATACAGCACCATGTATTCAGGAGCCTGCCAACTGATTTGGGGAACACAATTGCTGTAAATACTCAAAGCATTAAACATTCGTGTTGTATTTGCCCAAGTTAACAAGTTGCCTTCTTAATGAGACACCCAAACATTTCTTAGTCTTGAATGACCTCCACGCATCAACTCCTCAGATTAGCAAGATTAGCAACATGCCACTGAATATCATGTGCTTGGTGATTACACAGCATTCTTTAACACAAACAGGAGACAGTATTATCTCACTAATGCTCGGCCTGATCAGCATCTCACCCCGCTCACATTTCTCCATCTCAACATACAGTATGTTTCCTCTCTGTCCTCCACAGCATGGCCCAAAAAGAGAAGCTTCAATGCCTGAAGGACTTCCACAAGGACACACTGAAGCCCTCACCAGGGAAAAGCCCAGGCACTCGGCCCGAAGACGAGGCCGAAGGCAAGGTCCCTCAGAGGGAGAAGTGGTCCAGCAAGCTCGACTTTGTTCTGTCTGTGGCCGGAGGCTTCGTCGGATTAGGGAACGTCTGGCGATTCCCATACCTTTGTTATAAGAACGGTGGAGGTAGGCAAAAGCTGCACACATAAAGTGGTGAAAGTAGTGAGAAGTTGTCTGAGTGGGTTCTTGTGTCCATCATCCAGGTGCATTCCTCATCCCTTACTTTATCTTCCTGTTTGGCGGTGGCCTGCCCGTCTTCTTCCTGGAAGTGGCACTGGGCCAGTACACCTCTGAAGGAGGGATCACCTGCTGGGCCAAACTCTGCCCCATCTTCACGGGTCAGTCAAACCACGCTCTGCTCCTCAACTCGTTACTGAGAACATTTGATAAAATTGGCAATGTTTGTCAACAAATGAAGTCACACTGAACTATGGCTGCACATATTCCACAACATTAAATTAATTTACAATCAAATCAAACACAAGAACAGTGTCATCGTATTTATAAAGATTTGCTCTGTTTTGATTGACACTGTCAGATAGGGGCATACCGATACGTAAATTATTTTATGCATCGCGATGCGACCCAAAATCAATATTGTTATATTAGCAAACATTCAAAAATCTATTATTTTCTAAGATAGCTAAATCACAGAGCCGCAGCACCCAACATTTGGACTCACTGAAAAAGTTAGGCGTCTACCGTGACATAGTGCTGTGCAATATGGACAAAAATATATAAATATACCGATTATACGCCATTTTATATCCTGATGACAATATAGGTCACGGTATTGTGTTTTTCTTAAAATTCTTTTTATATATAGACATATGAAATGAATACCAGTTTTACCTATCTTTTCTAATTTTACTTATAAAACACATTTTTCACTGTACAGGTATATAAAGACAAGACAATTAAACTATTGTTAGTGTCAGCCCTTCTTTTCGACAGTGTATATACTAGGTCAGGGGTCGGCAACCCGCGGCTCCGGAGCAGCATGCGGCTCTTTGACCACTCTGATGCGGCTCAGCTGCATACTTGCCGACCCTCCCGATTTTCCCGGGAGAATTCTGGATTTCAGTCCTCTCCCAAGTTAAAACAACTTTAACACTGTTACAAATATGCGCCACACTGTGAACCCACACCAAACAAGAATGACAAACACATTTCGGGAGAACATCTGCACCGTAACACAACATAAACACAACAGAACAAATACCCAGAATCCCATGCAGCCCTAACTCTTCCGGGCTACATTATACACCCCCGCTACCACCAAACCCCGCCCCCCCAACCATGCCCCCCCCCCATCCCCCCCTCCGTGCGTCGGTTGAGGTGGCTGGGGTTTGGTGGTAGCGGGGGTGTATAATGTAGCCCGGAAGAGTTAGGGCTGCATGGGATTCTGGGTATTTGTTCTGTTGTGTTTATGTTGTGTTACGGTGCAGATGTTCTCCCGAAATGTGTTTGTCATTCTTGTTTGGTGTGGGTTCCCAGTGTGCCGCAAGTAAGAGTGTTAAAGTTGTTTATACGGTCACATCAGTGTAACCTGTATGGCTGTTGAACAAGTATGCCTTGCTGTCACTTGCTGCATACAACATGTGGCTGGGCTGGCACGCTGTTTGTACAGGTTGTAGAGGGCGTTAAATGTTGTGCCATCACAGCACGCCCTTATTATTGTTGTCAGGGTGAAAATCAGCAGACATTCGATAGAATAGTTGCCCTGAAATTCGGGAGTCTCCCGGAAAAATCGGGTGGGTTGGCAAGTAGGATGCTGTCAAGAGCCATTCATATAAAACTCGCGGGCCGCGTGTCTGAGACCCCTGGTTTATACATAGTACAAAGCAAAAAAAAACTTTGTATGCAGTGTTATTTAATTTTAAATTTCAAAAGAGTTTTGTGGCTCCCATTGTTTTCTTTAATTTGTGAAACTGGTCAAAATGGCTCTATGAGTGGTAAAGGTTGGCGACCCCTGTACTAGGTCAATATCATCAAACATCTGTAATTTCTCAGTGTCTGCCTTTGAACAATGACTCTGTCATGCTTGTTTTGGTGTGTTGTTGTTATTTGTTATTATTATTGTTTTGTGGATTTGAGGTAACATTAGTACTTTGTTGCATGTTAAAGGCCTACTGAAATAATTTTTTTTAAATTTAAACTGGGATAGCAGATCCATTCTATGTGTCATACTTGATCATTTCGCGATATTGCCATATTTTTGCTGAAAGGATTTAGTAGAGAACATCGACGATAAAGTTTGCAATTTTTGGTCGCTGATAAAAAAAGCCTTGCCTGTACCGGAAGTAGCGTGACGTCGCAGGTTGAAAGGCTCCTCACATTTCCCCATTGTTTACAACAGCAGCGAGAGCGATTCGGACCGAGAAAGCGACGATTACCTCATTAATTTGAGCCAGGATGAAAGATTTGTGGATGAAGAACGTGAGAGTGAAGGACTAGAGTGCAGTGCAGGACGTATCTTTTTTCGCTCTGACCGTAACTTAGGTACAAGGCCTCATTGGATTCCACACTCTCTCCTTTTTCTATTGTGGATCACGGATTTGTATTTTAAACAAACCTCGGATACTATATCCTCTTGAAAATGAGAGTCGAGAACGCGAAATGGACATTCACAGTGACTTTTATCTCCACGACAATACATCGGCGAAGCACTTTAGCTACGGAGCTAACGTGATAGCATCGTGCTTAACTGCATATAGAAACAGACGAAATAAGCCCCTGACTGGAAGGATAGACAGAAGATCAACAATACTACCAAACTCTGGACCTGTAACCACACGGTTAATGCTGTACCGCCTGGCGAAGCAATTTCGTTAGCAACAATGCTGTTGCTAACGACGCCATTGAAGCTAACTTAGCTACGGGACCTCGACAGAGCTATGCTAAAAACATTAGCTCTCCACCTACGCCAACCCTCATCTGCTCATCAACACCCGTGCTCACCTGCGTTCCAGCGATCGACGGCGCGACGAAGGACTTCACACGATCATCGATGCGGTCGGCGGCCCGGAGACAGAGGAAGTCAAGGTGAGGACAGCGGCGCGGGCGGCGGGCATTGTAGCTTTCGACGACACCCCGGCCGCCATCAGAGTCGGCAAGAAACATATATTTCCCCAAAGTTACGTACGTGACATGCACATAGCGACACGCACGTACGGGCAAGCGATAAAATGTTTGGAAGCCAAAGCTGTAGTCACGGTAGCGCGTCTGCTATCCAACTCAAAGTCCCCCTGGTTGTGTTGCTGCAGCCAACCGCTAATACACCGATCCCACCTACAGCTTTCTTCTTTGCAGTCTCCATTGTTAATTGAACAAATTGCAAAAGATTCACCAAAACAGATGTCCAGAATACTGTAGAATTTTGCAATGAAAACAGAGCTGTTTGTATTGGGATACAATGGTTTTCAATACTTCCGCTTCAACCATTGACGTCACGCGCAAACGTCATCATATCGAGATGTTTTCAGCCGGAAGTTTCCCGGGAAATTTAAAATTGCACTTTATAAGTTAACCCGGCCGTATTGGCATGTGTTGCAATGTTAAGATTTCATCATTGATATATAAACTATCAGACTGCGTGGTCGGTAGTAGTGGGTTTCAGTAGGCCTTTAACACTGTCTCTGTACTGTTCTTCACATTGTGTCTTCAAGCGATATTAGATGTAAATATGAGATGTCTTCACGTCACTAGTGCCGCTTTTCGGTCGGTGTCTGACTTTTTTCAAATCCAAACTAGAGCCAAACAACTGAGTCCCTGTTCCTTCTTTTTGGCACCAATTCCTCTTCAGGTTTTGTTGGTTTAGCTACCATTATGCTGTCTGTCTCTGCTAGTAGCAGACTGCAGCGTTATTGACATCAATGATCCGCTGGCTCTCGCTATTAAGTGCTTTCAAGTGACATACAAATATTACTGCAAAGCAGCAGCAGTTAGCCGCAGCCCAGATGTGAAAGATATTCAAAGTACATATTTTTTCGGCGACCAAATTTTTGGTGCATCACTAGTCAATAGTGCGCAAATAATAAACTATACACTGTTTATCCATTCATTCTGTAACTACCTACTGGTGTTAAAGTGTACGTTTGCGTGTTATGCCACTCATTGTTCCCATGGTCTGGTAACACACTGTGTTGATGGAGAATGAGGAAATAGTGTTGCTTATCTGGTAGGGATGATACTCGAAACCGGTTTTCCCGGTTGTTTGATAAAAAAAGAACCGAGTCCTCGGACTCGAATCCCTTTTTGAGAACCGGTACCCGTTATGGAGACCACTATAGTAAAGAAAAAGAGTTGGTTCTTTATTCGAATCCCTGGGAACTAAACGAGTCCCGACCAGAAATGCTTCGTGTGACATCACAAGAAATGACGTCACGTAGCTCAGTCATTAGGCGCAGATAGCGAAAGCAGGAAAACAATGAACCGGAAAAAGCGCTCCAAGGTGTAATAAAGTTCAAAACAAAAGGTATAATCCAATGAATAACTTTACTGAGAGATTTGAGCAGGGTACAAACACATGACGAACACTTTTACGACCAACCGGAAACATAGCAACCAGGCTAGCAACGCACCTCCTTTACTGCAGCTGTCGCAACGTTCTTAAAGCAACCACAGCACATACATATATATGACATCTCCCTTTTTTAACTTTTGTTTTTCTTTCCTTGTAAACAAAACAAAATCACACTGTATATGTGTTGTCTGTCTAATTATAAATAATGCAGACGAGGCGTGTTGGCTGAGATCTTGACGTTTACTTTCACAGCGTGCTCATAACCTCATTCTTAGCTGCCGGGTGGTGACTGCAACAACACTTTTCGGGGCTATCGCGCATGCTCGTCACTCCCGTTGCATGCTGGGTAGTGTAGTTGTTATATTCCCTGGCTCATAACATCACATCTTTCCCCCTATAAAGAAATATTGTTAACTCAATAAAGTGTATTTCTTTTTTTAGCTTTAACTTTTCATTTTTTAGCATTGTAACCACATTTGCAAACAACTTTTCTCTTCATAGAATTTTCTTTCAGTAAAGAAATAAAGTGCAAAAATGTCAAAGCATCATAACAAACAGTTATGTCAAATAGCAGCAGAAGTGCACTTTTTGGAGAGCTGTATTATTTTCAGTTTTGTGCCCAAGGGACTGATTTTATTTAACACTATATTATTATTTATACACCTATAGTGATCACAGAGACAGGTTGTTTTTGTGTTACTGTATATATTTGTTTTTCTGAAAAATCCCACTTAATATACGTTGGGTAACAACAGTCAATATTTATTTATTTTATTTTATTTTTTTAGGGGGGTAACAGTTAATATGTATTTATTTATTCGATTTTATTTTTTTCTTATATAATAAAAGTGAGCTTTTGTTAAATCAAATATTGTGTTTTTTTCCATATACAACAACCTATCTGGACTCGATAAGAGAATCGATAAGGAATCGGTCTGATAAGAGGATTCGATAATAGGCTCGAACTCGATAATTTCTTATCAAACATCATCCCTAGCTAGTGTCTGGGGAAACAAGGAGGCAGACGTGTGCGCACGGAGGAAATACTTGTTGGAATTGGGCTGGTTAGAATAAGATTGGCAATAAAAGTTAAAGAGATTGTTGGACTTTGTGTGTCTTCTTTTTGACGCTACAAAACAGTATATTACTTTACTTTGTGTTCACATAAAAAAAAACAAATTTTTAAGGTGTGGCGGCTAATATTTTGCTGTGGCGCACTGCCGTGATTAGTTACATTAAAGGGAAACCCTGAAAGATTTATATTGTATGATAGATATTTTTATGTCGTAGTACGATATATGTAGCTTAATCGCATAGCACTACCGGGACGGTAATGATGACGAGGAGGTAGTATATCAACAATGGCTTTTTTGCGAAACTGGCTACTGCAACAACTGCGACAAAAAATATATTTTTCTCTCCACACTCAACTGTCCTTTCTCACTTGGACCTTGCTCTTTTTTTTTAAATGGAAGAAAAAAAAATGCTCTCACAATTGTTTTCTATTCCAGTAGTATCCATGGTGGTCTCTGATCACAACCACAATAGATGTTTTGCTAAATTATTGATATTCAGAGTGATTAGCATGAAGGATGAATTCAATTACTGTGCTTACTACATCAGAATAATGCACATACTGTACCAAGACAGAAATGATGGGTTGCTGATTGTGGGGTGTGTGGGTGTACTGGATTGAAAGATTCTTGTTGACATGGAAACAGACACGACAGAAAAAAGACATCAAGTTGCCTAGCAATGAACACTGCATGATGCATGATGTGTTGTCACTGCACTGTTTACTTAAACAGGATGTTATAAAGAGTGTGGTATGCTGTTGTGGTCACGTTCTGTTTGGGTCAGTGATGCTGTGCATGTAGACAATATGTGGTACCACCACTCCCCTCCCAAACCTTTGTTGTGTACAGTGTTGGGACTAACGCGTTACAAAGTAACGCGTTACTGTAAGGCCGTTATTTTCGGCGGTAACTAGTAATCTAACGCGTTATTTTTTATATTCAGTAACTCAGTTACCGTTACTACATGATGCGTTACTGCGTTATTTTACGTTATTTTTTATGTAGTATCGGCAAGAAACAGAAGATGTGAGTGTGTTTTATTGAAGCGCTGCGGTGTCGTCCTTCTCTGTCACAAGGAAAAGAAGAGGCGTGCTTTGTGTGGGTGGGGGGGCTCCCAGACCGTAGTCGAGGAGCGCAGGGGAGACGTTCCTCCAGGGCCGATGTACTTCGGGGGTAACACCCTTCACTTTACCCGGCAGTGGGTCTTTACAGCTCCGGACTCGAGGGTGAATGTAGAGGCCGGCAGTTTGTTGCAACTTTGTGACTATTGGTGTCTTGCACGCAACTATCCACCAAGCTAGAGCACCTGCACGCACTCACTGTTGCCGCTCGCTCACTTCTCTCGCCCACTCACTCACTGACGTCACTCACCTCACATGCTGTCATATCTTAAAGGGCCACACACATAACGCCACTCTCATAACAACTAACAAGACATCATGGCAGAGCCAGAAGTCAAGTTTCTTACCATGGAGATATTCTCAATACTTTTCTTTTGTCGAGCACAAAGAAAAGAACATTTTAGTTAAATGTAAGTTGTC
Organism: Entelurus aequoreus; assembly: GCF_033978785.1. Taxonomy (NCBI): domain Eukaryota; kingdom Metazoa; phylum Chordata; class Actinopteri; order Syngnathiformes; family Syngnathidae; genus Entelurus; species Entelurus aequoreus. The sequence goes on from NC_084737.1 coordinate 41,436,953, forward strand.
TCGGATCAAAGATCCCATCTACTTAAAGTTCAAGTTAAAGTGCCAATGATTGTCCCACACACACTAGGTGTGGCAAAATTATTCTCTGCATTTGACCCATCACCCTTAATCACCCCATGGGAGGTGAGGGGAGCAGTGAGCAGCAGCGGTGACCGCGCCCGGGAATACTGCCAAAAACAGCAATTCAAATATGCTGAAACAGCTACAAAAGCAACATGCTTGGACGAAGCTAGTAAAGAGAGACACAGACTGCGTTGCCACTTCAGCTCCACTTAAGGATTTTAACGGAGGGACTGCTAGCCAGGACAACATTGTTAGAGCCATTGCAGCGTATGTGCTAGAAGACATGCAGGCTATTTCTACAGTGGAGTCACCCGTTTTCATGCAGATAATTAGCATGATACCGGCGTCAAGCAGCAAATGGCACGGAAAACATGTTCCAAGTACCTGGACAGTGAGTACATAAACATGGAAAGCGAGCTAAAGAAAACACTCCAAACTCTGCCTCTGCTCATCATTCAGCACTAAAGGTACACACTCTGTCCATTCTCTTATATACTCTTTCATTCTAGACTTCTAGAGTGTTTGATTATCACATCTCTCTAAATGTATAGACTATAAAGTTCACAAACATAAAGAGGGATCCTAGTGGGCCAGGCCAATCCTTGCTTATCTCTAAACTAAAACTGGGGAAATGCGTAGAGTGTTCTGGGCTTCAGTACGGTGTTGATCTCCTGAATACATGATTTTATTTCCGAATTCCTTTGTGTAAGTCATGTGTGCCTTCCTTGGGTGAAGCCAGGTTTACAGCTAAGCTGTTATTATGCTGTTTGTTACTTATGTATGTTATGATGCAGCTATTTGAAATAGTTTTGTCAATTTGTTTTGGCCTGAAATAAATTGGCCCTTTGAAACATATCTTTGTCTTTGTGTGTTGTATGTAGACCACATTGCTTAGCAGAGTTCAGTGATGCAAATGCATGTCAAGTTGATCAACAGATTGTATTATTCTCCAGTGCAATAACAGTACTGAAACGAAGGCTGAAAGGGCATTAATGGGAGCCTTAAAAGAAAAAGAAAAAAATAATTAACTAAATAGTTACTTTTCACAGTAACGCATTACTTTTTGGTGTAAGTCAATCAATCAATCAATGTTTATTTATATAGCCCTAAATCACAAGTGTCTCAAAGGGCTGTGCAAGCCACAACGACATCCTCGGTACAGAGCCCACATACGGGCAAGGAAAAACTCACCCCAGTGGGACGTCGGTGAATGACTATGAGAAACCTTGGAGAGGACCGCATATGTGGGTAACCCCCCCCCCCCCTCTAGGGGAGACCGAAAGCAACGGATGTCGAGTGGGTCTGACATAACATTGTGAAAGTCCAGTCCACAGTGGATCCAACACATCAGCGGGAGTCCAGTCCACAGCGGGGCCAACAGGAAACCATCCCGAGCGGAGACGGGTCAGCAGCGCAGAGATGTCCCCAACCGATGCACAGGCTAGTGGTCCACCCGGGGTCCCAGCACTTCATCCATGGCCACCGGACCTATGCAACTCCCCCTCGCAAGGGACAGGGGAGAAGAGGAGAGAAGAAAAGAAACGGCAGATCAACTGGTCTAAAAAGGGGGGGTCTATTTAAAGGCTAGATTATACAAATGAGTTTTAAGATGGGACTTAAATGCTTCTACTGAGGTAGCATCTCTAACTGTTACCGGGAGGGCATTCCAGAGTACTGGAGCCCGAATAGAAAACGCTCTATAGCCCGCAGACTTTTTTTTGGCTCTGGGAATCACTAATAAGCCGGAGTTCTTTGAACGCAGATTTCTTGTCGGGACATATGGTACAATACAATCGGCGAGATAGGCTGGAGCTAAACCGTGTAGTATTTTATACGTAAGTAGTAAAACCTTAAAGTCGCATCTTAAGTGCACAGGAAGCCAGTGCAAGTGAGCCAGTATAGGCGTAATATGATCAAACTTTCTTGTTTTTGTCAAAAGCCTTGCAGCCGCATTTTGTACCAACTGTAATCTTTTAATGCTAGACATAGGGAGGCCCGAAAATAATACGTTACAGTAATCGAGACGAGACGTAACGAACGCATGAATAATGATCTCAGCGTCGCTAGTGGACAAGATGGAACGAATTTTAGCGATATTACGGAGATGAAAGAAGGCCGTTTTAGTAACACTCTTAATGTGCGACTCAAACGAGAGAGTTGGGTCGAAGATAATACCCAGATTCTTTACCGAGTCTCCTTGTTTAATTGTTTGGTTGTCAAATGTTAAGGTGGTATTATTAAATAGATGTTGGTGTCTAGCAGGACCGATAATCAGCATTTCCGTTTTCTTAGCGTTGAGTTGCAAAAAGTTAGCGGACATCCATTGTTTGATTTCATTAAGACACGCCTCCAGCTGACTACAGTCCGGCGTGTTGGTCAGCTTTAGGGGCATGTAGAGTTGAGTGTCATCAGCATAACAGTGAAAGCTAACACCGTACTTGCGTATGATGTCACCCAGCGGCAGCATGTTAATACTAAAGAGTGCAGGGCCAAGAACCGAACCCTGGGGAACTCCGCACGTTACCTTGACATAGTCCGAGGTCACATTGTTATGGGAGACGCACTGCATCCTGTCAGTAAGATAAGAGTTAAACCAAGACAAGGCTAAGTCTGACATACCAATACGTGTTTTGATACGCTCTAATAAAATATTATGATCGACGGTATCGAAAGCGGCGCTAAGATCAAGAAGCAGCAACATAGATGACGCATCAGAATCCATCGTTAGCAATAGATCATTAGTCATTTTTGCGAGGGCTGTCTCCGTAGAGTGATTTGCCCTGAAACCGGATTGAAAAGGTTCACAGAGATTGTTAGTCACTAAGTGTTCATTTAGCTGCTGTGCAACAATTTTTTCGAGAATTTTGGAAACAAACGGAAGGTGGGAGACCGGTCGGTAGTTTACCATGAGGTCAGGATCGAGGTTAGGTCTTTTGAGCAGAGGATGAATAACCGCTTTTTTGAATGCTAGGGGAACAGTGCCGGAGGAAAGTGATAAGTTTATAATATTTAACACTGATGGACCTAATAATACAAACAGTTCCTTGATAAGTTTCCCAGGAAGTGGGTCAAGTAAACATGTTGTTTGTTTTATCCCACTTACACGCTGTAATAATTCCTCTAATGTTATTTCATCAAAAATAGAGAGACTATTTTGGAGGGCAGTGTCCGTCGTATATACAGTCGTATTTGTGTTAATAGAACCCAGTTGTAGCTGGGATGCGTTGTCTTTAATCTCCTTTCTAATGAGTTCAATTTTCTTATTAAAGAAATTCATAAAGTCATCTGCCGAGTGGGTGGAGCTACTGGGAGGAGTCCCTTGTTGGGTTAGCGATGCTACTGTACTAAACAGAAATTTAGGATCGTTTTTGTTGAGGCGGATGAGATTTGAGTAGTATTTAGCTTTAGCTAAGGTAAGCATGCGTTTATAAGTTATTAAACTATCACTCCATGCTTGATGGAAAACCTCAAGTTTAGTCGCGCGCCATTTGTGTTCCAGTTTTCTACATGATAATTTATGAGCTCTAATTTCTTCTGTAAACCATGGGGTGCGCCTTTTAGGGGCCCTTTTTTGCTTTAGCGGTGCTATACTATCAATAATTTCGCGCAAGGCATCGTCAAAGTTGTTAGTGAGGTTATCAATAGAGCCGACATAATTTGGGAATGGTGCCATTACCGAGGGCAGTAGGTCAGCAAGAGTCATCGTTGTGGCAGCATTAATGTTGCGGCCGCTATAGCAGTTATTATTATTATTAGCTTGTTGACAAAGAGTCAAAACTTCAAATTTTATAAGGTAATGATCGGACATTACTTTAGTATATGGAAGTATCATAACTTTGGAGGTGGTGACACCCCTGACAAGCACTAGATCTATTGTATTACCGTTGCGATGCGTGGGTTCATGTATTATTTGTGTAAGACCACAGCTATCAATTATGGTTTGGAGCGCCACGCACTGAGGGTCCGATGGGGTATTCATATGGATATTAAAGTCCCCCATTATGATTATATTGTCGGCGTGCGTCACTAGATCAGCAACGAACTCTCAAGTAAGTTAGTTAGTAACTGAGTTACTTTTGAAATAAAGTAACTAGTAACTGTAACTAGTTACTGGTTTTCAGTAATTAACCCAACACTGGTTGTGTACACATAAGACATGTCACAAGAAGAAAAAGGAAACTGTGCAAAATCAGATTTCTAGCAACTGCCTCATTACCTCCCTGACTGGCACTCAGCCTCAAGGGTTGGAATTGGGGGTTAAATCACCTAAAATCATTCCCGGGCGCGGCCACCGCTGCTGCCCACTGCTCCCCTCACCTCCCAGGGGGTGATCAAGGGTGATGGGTCAAATGTAGAGAATAATTTCGCCACACCTAGTGTGTGTGTGCGTGTGACAATCATTGGTACTTTAACTTTTTAACTTGCTGTCTTAGGAATGTTTGCTGTGTGCTCCATCAGATCAATTCTGCGCTTGGCCACAAAGTGAGCAGCAACATGTCTTTTTATTACATATTGTATCTCATGCAGCACACTCATGGTCTCACCTGTCCTACATTGACTCGTCTGTCAGTTTGCATTTTACATGGCGAGGTGTCAAAGGCAATTTGTATAAAAATACTCTGGAGCTGGGAGTTGTATATAGAGGTTCGCAAAGTCAGCGAAAAATAGCACAGCATCCTTACAACTATGTGCCCCTTGTCGACCTTCATTGTCTGAGTAGTATTATCAAAAGTTGCCCAACAACAATGTTGTAAAACACTGTGGTTGGGCAAAAGTTGCTGCATCTTACATAGACTAGTTGTACTGTGGACACGGCTGTCCTATAGCCCAGTAGTTGACCTAAAATCAAAGTAAAAAACAATAACAATCATTCAGAAACCAAACAAAAAATGTATGATAGTAGATAAAATGTCTTGGCCTCCCAGTCCTTACAACATTTGAGCTGCTATCAGTGATAAGCTAACAGAGGAAAATAACGACAATGGAAACAGTGGGGGAATTTTATTACTACACTGTAGGCCACTCAGAATTGCACAAAGAAATATTGACATTTTTTTACTTAAGCATTACCTGTATTTAGAATGCAAAATACAAATAGACTGAAGTAGGGCTGGGCGATATATCGATATACTCGATATATCGCGGGTTCGTCTCTGTGCGATATGGAAAATGACTATATCGTGATATTCGGGTATATGTTCTCACGCAGTTGCTTTTAGCTGCGGGCATTACACTACAGGCGTTTCTCACTCTTTCTTGTATCTCCTTCTCACAGAGACTTAAACAAGCGCACCTTCTTACATACGTCACATACGTATACACCCTCGCTGAGCAGAGAGGTAGCAGCATGGCTAAAGTTAGCTGTGGTGCGAGTGGTAATACGAGAGAAAGAAGGTGTGAATCTGGTAACGAATGAAGGAAGAATTAATTCCTAACAAAAACAACACAGGGTCCATCGTCTGGCGGTGGTTTGGCTTCAAGTGGGAATATGTCGAACAGACAACCGTAATTTGTCAAGTGTGGGGCGAAAGCGTTGCTTTAAAAAGTAGCATTACTGCTAATATGTAGCATCATTTGAAAAGTCACCCACTCGAGAATGAAGAGTGTTTGAAACTTCGCATGTCAACATCTTTGTTCGGTGCCACACCAACAAAATGTCACATCAACACCGTATGAAAAAAAATAGTCCACGACATAAGGAGATAACGTCCGCTGGAACCTACCACATAGTGAAGGATGTACACAATTTGATTTCCTATTATGCAGCTCATTTTTATTTGACAGTTATTGAAATATCTTGTGTGACATCATGCACAGAAGTGCACTTTATTTGTTTTAAACTATTGTAGTGGCGTTCTGTACAAAAAGTGCACTTTCATTTAGTGTTGTTTTGATTTGTCATCTTAGTGACATCATGCACAAAAGTGCGCTAATAGCTTGTTTTAAAATGTCTCTGACAATCTTGCGCGTTCCGTTTTGAAATGACATGAATGTTTGTGCCACTGCTTAATAACTGTTTAATAAATACAGTTTTGGTAAATTGACTTGTGATTTCCCTCTCTGCATAAAAGTTTAAAATGAGCATATATTAATGAAGTATGAAGAACAATGTTTTAATGTAGACACATAGAATCATCATACTGCTGTGATTATATGCATCAAGTGTTCATTCAAGGCTAAAGCAAAATATCGAGATATATATCGTGTATCGCGATATGGCCTAAAAATATCGAGATATTAAAAAAAGGCCATATCGCCCAGCCCTAGACTAAAGCATACATAATAGATAATAAAAGCAGCCTACTGGAAGATATTGTTCAAGTTATAGTTTTAAGCATCACTTTCCTTTAGTGAAGGAGTTGCGCAAGGTCAAATTGTTTCGTACTGTCCCTTTTAATTAAATTACATCATCAGGTTGAAAAAAAAACAATTAACTAATCGCTCCAGCATTGCCTATGTCGTTTTTTTGAGAAGTTAAATATAAACCTGTCATGTCATTAAAAAAGCTGAAAGAGTAGTTCAGAACAGAGCAAATTTGTAGAAAGAGACTTGGTGAACAGATGGCTGCATCTGTGTTCCATAAGCATGCTGTGCCTGAAGCAGATGACGCATGCAGTTGAGGACGAGAAAATATTTGTACACTTTTGCATTCATTATTTGAAACTGCACGTTTGATAAATAACAAAATAAAAAAACGTGCAATGTCTCAAGTGAATGAAAAGTGTGTGAAAGGTGTCGAGCTACATTGTGACAGATCCACAGCAAGTTATCACTACGCAGCTGTTTGATTTTATGGTTGCCACTGACAAAGTTAGCCACAGTAGAAGAATTTAGCAGCTTACGAGCCAAAATTTCCCCCAGGAGGAGAGACAACATGACTACTAATGTCACTGGCCACTTTATTAGATATACCCCCCTCTTTACCATGTGGCGTTTTGGAGAGAATATTAAAGTTTTACATGCAGAAAATGATACAAAATGCAATTAAATGTATTTAATTTTATATATATTAATATTAATAATATTAATAGGTTTTTCCTGTGTGATAAAAGAGGGGATAAACGGGGACGTCCTGCTTTGGCTGCCGCTTTATTCTATTATATATTACTGCCTATGCACATGTCAATGTTTAATTTTGTATGCACAATAAATCAACACAAAATCCGTACTTTGGAGCAATGTTCACAAACTATATTATTTGGCTTGTTAGCTTCCTGTCACTGGCGAGCAATGATGATGGTGGTGGTTAAGGGAAGAGTGGTTTGATGTTGGATGCTAGTATTGTCGGAACTCGATGATTTTTGTGCACGTCATGCCATGCGTGTTTGCAAGACGAGCCGGTGTAGTGTGCAGCCGCGCTTGGGGGGGTCTGGTGGCCTCGGTGTCGAGAGTGACAGATGTGAGGCTAAGAAAGACAGATGAGGCATGTGGGCGTGTTCATGGGTTGAAATGCGTGCCTGTTTGCGGGTCTGCTGAGGACTCTCCGGGTGGGAGTGTCACTGATGTCGTATTATTATATAATTTTTTCTAAGATGTCGCGTTAGGTTGGCGTGGCGAAGTTGGTAGAGTGGCTGTGCCAGCAATCGGAGTGTTGCTGGTTACTGGGGTTCATTTCCCACCTTCTACCTTCCTAGTCACGTCCGTTGTGTCCTTGGGCAAGACACTTTACCCTTTGCCTCTGATGGCTGCTGGTTAGCGCCTTGCATGGCAGCTCCCGCCATCAGTGTGTGAATGTGTGTGTGAATGGGTGAATGTGGAAATACTGTCAAAGCGCTTTGAGTACCTTGAAGGTAGAAAAGCGCTATACAAGTATAGGTATTTAGGTTAGGTCCCAAAGATCGACTAGTCGATTGCAATCGACAGGTTGGCAAAACCCTGGTCTATATCTTTTCACAATTACAAAGTATATTTAATACAAATTTTTACCTAATGGTGTTCACGGCGGTCACTCACCTGGTTTCGTCAACACGTACGTGCAGGGAGCGCGAACACACATACAAAAGCAGTCCAAGAGAAGCAGCGAACAATTTGTAGTCATGTTGTTGTTATAATAGAATATACATTCAATGACAGCTAACGCTAGCTATCCAAGTTGCTAATAATAGTTAACAACAACCTAAAGCTAATGTGCGTGCATTTGTTGCGTACATACCTCATCACATGCGAGAATATAGTGTGTAAAATACATCGGAAAGTTGGCACCATGTAGGCATCTGTGTATATGTTGCAAACATCCCCTCTTAGACTCTTGATGCCATTAGGCCACCTTCGTACTTTGCGTTTACTTTGATAAATAATGTGGGAAACACGATTTAATTCAAGAACTCAAAGTACTGGGATTCTGGTTTTTCCCAAAAACGCACATGCAACAGCTTTTTTGCTTAAACAACTCTGATTACATCAATTGATGCATCTGCAGATTTTTGGCACAACACTTCACAGTCGTCGCTGCGCAACCTTTCAGTGCGCTCAAAGTATTCGCAGCGTTTCACTGTTTCCACACTTTATGTTACAGCCTTATTCCAAAATGGAATACATTCATTTTTGTCTTTAAACTTCTACAAACAGCACATGATGGCAATGTGAAAAGGTTTTTTTATTTTTATTTTATGCAAATGTATTGAAAATTAAAAAATGTTAAACACACATACATTACAGCCTTTGCTCAATACTTCGTTGATGCACATTTGGCAGCAATTACAGCCTAAAGTACTTTTAATTATGATGCCACAAGCTTAGCACACCTATCTTTGGCCAGTTTTGCCCAAAGAGTGTTGGGGGGAGGAGCGCAAAATACCTAACAGAAAATAATTAGGAAGCACTGAGATAGGCTCCAGTACCCCCTGCGACCCCGAAAGGGACAAGCGGTAGAAAATGGAGGATGGATGGGCTAGACTTGCCTAAAAAGTCTTCTGATGATCAAGCGGTCAAGGTGGCGGTTGAAACGTGGGTGTTTTTTTCAATCTATTACTGAGTTATATACTTATGTTTTCACCACACTTGTGTGGCAGAAAACACTAAGTGACTTTATAAAGCCTCTGGTATTGTTTCAATACTAATGTGATAGAAAATACCTAAAATTGAGGGCTTTTCACAACATTTTTAGATGAGATTAAAAAAAGAGATTAATTAGATTAATTCATTTATTACAGATCATAATTAATTAATCTTTTAATAAAAGTGTAATGCTTGACAACACTAAAGGTACTAATAGTGAGTCACCGTGTGTTTAATCGTTCTACAACTGAAACAGTGTATGAAAACCGAGACAGCATTTTGGTGAACATTTTTATCTAAAACCGAGACATATGAAAACTGAGGTACTACTGTACTGTGCTGTACTGTACTGTATAGTACACTGCTGCTGCGGTTGATTACAACAGAGAAGGAATTGGTCATTTGTGTCGCTTTTGTCACGGATAATGTGACTTGGATTAGCTTGAATTAAATTTTCTCTCTTTCTTGCCTGCAGGGATTGGCTATGCCTCAATCGTGATCGTGTCCCTGTTGAATATCTACTACATTGTGATCTTGGCCTGGGGACTATACTACCTATTCCACTGCTTCCAGCCTGAGCTCCCCTGGGCCAAATGCAAGCAGCCCTGGAACACAGAATTCTGTGTGGAGGACACTGTCCGGAAAAACAAGACCCTTTGGCTGGCGGCCAATGTTACCAACTTTACCTCTCCTGTGACAGAGTTCTGGGAGTGAGTATTTACTAACCGGCTGCCAGAATTGGTATTAATTGCTTTTAAGTCTCTGCCCGTTTGTCATAGTCCTACTTGCACTGTCTAATTGAACTGGAAGTGGCACTTTAGTCACGGTTTTAAAATGAAAGAATAAACAACTGAAAGCTCCTTCATTCGAACTTGTTCATGTCACATCCCCCAATTTTTGAAAGTATAAAAATGCATATTGTTTTGTTATGTGCAGACGCAACGTCCTAACCATCTCCTCTGGGATTGAGGACGTCGGGCCTTTGAAATGGGACCTGGCCCTTTGTTTATTAGCAGTGTGGATTATCTGCTTCTTTTGCATCTGGAAGGGTGTCAAGTCTACTGGAAAAGTGAGTGAGTTATGGACTATTAATATTAATATTATTATGCTGTCGCCATGGTCTTATTTTGGCACCTGTTGCTCACTGTGCCTTAAAGTCGGCCAAAACAGCAATCAGAAATGATTAACTCCTCCTTTATTGGTTTACTAATGCAATTATCTCCATGTTTATTGTTGTAAAAGCCCTAAAGTTGTTCCATGTAGGTGACTTGATGTATGTTCAGAATGTGAGAAAGATCTAATCCTACAACCTGAACGCATCGTTTTAGTTAACGGCTAATCTGTCATTATAACGATGAATGTATCTGTGAGAAGTAGATGTTATGGGTCATGCATGCATGGCCGGATTATAATAAATGCTTTGTCCTATGTAGGTCGTGTACATAACAGCAACATTCCCATTCGTGATGCTGATTGTGCTGTTGGTGCGTGGAGTCACCCTGCCTGGGGCGTCAGAGGGCATCAAATTTTACCTTTACCCTAACTTGACTCGCCTGCAGGACCCAGAGGTAGCATGGGAATTTGTTTTTTGTTTCCTTTGTCTTTTCTTTTGCAGTTTCACTGTACAGGTGTTAAGAACTAAAAACACTTAGGTCAAAATGTTAATGCATTTAAAAAGTTTTGAGTTCTTGTATCTAGTTCACATAAAATGTCACAGTGCAGCCCAGATTTAAGTATGCATCAGATTTTGGATCTATCTTTTAATATTTGAGGAGCAATTATTTCGTTTTGTGTGTCCTCATCATTGTTTTAATCTCAAATGGTACATTTCCATTGGCAATGCTAGTTATCACTGCTGTGGGGATGCCATACTTGTGACGTAGCCCACTACTGTTGAATGTAAAAAAAATCACACTTTTCCAGGTGATCTATTTTGAATATGTAATTTATTTTTCTCACATTTAGATTACTTTTCTTACATTTAGCTCATTCTCTTCACATTTGTGGTAGAAATGTAATAGTGAATCTAAATGTTGAATCATGTCTCTTTTTGTTCTTACACCAATTCAGTGTGCATGAATTGTTATGTGTCTTTCATCATTTGGCTGTACTGTTACATGGTTCATGGTGGGGTCACATATGAACTTTAATTTGCAGGAAACGATGCAATCACACTCATGTTAAGTTGCTTTCAGTAGCTAGTTAACACACAGGCTTTTATCTGGTCTAAACCATGTGACTTCTATGACATTGTGGTCTAGATGATAATGACAGCCTCAGTCAGTGTAAGGTTTTCATTTGGTGTCACAGGTTCGAATCTGGCGGTTGCCAATGTGTCCCCTCTCGCTTTACATGTCACTTTTTCATCTTTCCGCTTTGTTCCTTCCCCGCACTGCTCATCCCCTTCCACAGCACAGTTGGTCAGAGTTGTGGGCAATGACAGATTAACACCAATAACGTTGCATGTCATTGAAACGTGGGAGTGTATCGTGTGTTGCATAATGACATAAAAAAGTTGAAACGAGCAATCAAACATGACTGCGAACGCGAAGTAACAGTGCGGCGAAAACATTGGACACATACAAACATGTATTCATTCACACCGAGAAGTGAGAACCAAGAGAGACATGTTAGAAGTGTTATTATCCTCTGCTACATTCATGATGTCTTTATGCAATACACCATGCACACTTGCAAGTTTTGAAGCAAAACATTTTAACGGTATGCATCATTATCGGCATTAATCTGTCAGTCATCAGCTGTCCATATGTTTCGCTCCTTCCCATCACCGCACATTCGCTTGGATAACATACGGGGGTCAAAGGTGTGGGAAGAGTGGGATATTTGCATATTTTGTAAATATTTAGCTTAACACTTATCAAATCATTCAGATTTAACCATTTTGATTTATATTTAATGCATATATGTAATATTTATATTTTAACATGTAACATTTATATTTACCACTTAGATTTATATTCAACATTTATATTTCTTTGTAACATTTGTATTTATATTTATATTTAATATTTATATTTTAAATTTGTATGTAACATTATTTAACATTTACATTTAACATTTATAAAATTATAAATTAACATTTATAAATGTAAAATCTAAATCTTAAATTATTGACAATGGATTTAGATTTAACATTCAGATTTTACATTTAGATTTAAAATGTTGATTTAGGATTTAAATTTAACATTTAGAGTTAAGATTTAGACTCAATATTTACATTTATATGTAACATTTATGTGTAAAATTTATATGTAACGTTTTGACACGTCAAATATTTAGACATATATTTAAGAATTAAACTTAAAATTTAGATTTATATTTAACCTTCAGATTCACCATTTAATTTATACTTCAAATGTGAAGAAAAGTATGCAAAGTGAGAAACATTAGGTAAACATTTTAAATTTATCGGCTGGAAAGTGGAATTGGATTTTTACATTCGGCACCCCATACAATCATTGGTTAAGCAGATTTGTCATTGTTTCACAATGTTTTAGACTATTCAGCAAAACAAAATACACAACATTGATTTAGTCTTAGCTGTACCTAAGTAACTAGTTGATGCTTATTAATGCTACCCTGTCATACTGCAGGGCCCATCCATTTTGCTGAATTGGTCCATTTTGTGGCTGCATACCTACAGTCTCTCCTTGAATAACATTGGTCTTTTTATAGCCACATATGGAGAAGTTAATTCTGGAGTTCTGCGCCACTGTTTTACTTATTTAGGGTGATTAATTATGATCTATCTGAATTCAAAGCAATTATCATAGTTTTCCACAGTACTATTTTGAAAACTTTGAAGAAACTGATCGTTCTGCGGCAAAAATGGGAACAATTGTGAAATGTATTGCCTTGTAGCTTTTATTTGCTCAGCGGATGCAAGTTGTTGATGATCAACACTGTACATTAACATGCATATGACCAAGGGAAAAAGTAATGAACTTTCCTTTGTAAACTAAACAGGTTTTTGTGACAAATTACCATCAAATTTTGTCACCAATATATGTTAACAATTTTTTTAACATTATCAGAACAACATAATCATAATCAGAAAATCAGATTTTTTTGTCTTATCTGGAATATACTGTCTCTGCAGGTGTGGATTGACGCAGGAACGCAAATTTTCTTTTCTTACGCCATTTGCCTGGGTGCCATGACGTCACTAGGGAGCTACAACAAATACAAGTACAACTGCTACAGGTAAGCGCTGCCTCCTCCCGGGGCGCGGGGATGAGGGGTCAGCAGTAGTGACATGTGTCAGACACGGCTGCGTGAAAAAGAAAATGGGAACTTCGGTTCCGCTTGTGTTCATTAACAACCTCCATGACCTATGTGTGACATAGGGACTGTTTGCTGCTGGGAGGCCTCAACAGCGGTACAAGCTTTGTGTCTGGCTTCGCAATATTTTCCGTCCTGGGCTTCATGGCACAAGAACAAGGGGTGGACATTGCCGATGTGGCAGAGTCAGGTACGAGGGTCCAAGGTGCTGGCAGCAGTGATGGTGGGTGCCGCTGCCAAAAAAAACAAGAAAAAGACAATTGGAGACGTCGCAGAAAAATTAGTAAAAAAACAAAAAAATACATGTCACACATTTAAGAAACAATGATGCTGAAATGTATCGGCAATCGCACACTCCTTGGGGAAAAAAAGCCTCAAAGAACTGTTACACGCGTTTGATTCCTGCTTGAGGGCAGATTTGAAGGTGTGGTTTAGATGCTGTGTGTGCTCAGCTGAGTTTTGAGCTGACATCACTATAACAAGTGCACCCACGCCGCTTCCCTTCCTTGCTCGTGTGCCCTCATGTCCCACATCCGAGCTGCTCACACATGACTAAGAAGATGGCGCTGGGCCGTGCGTGCAATTACTGGCGATGAGCTCCACACTAGCAATGATGCTCTTCATTCTCCTCCCAGTTCAGTTAACAAGCTGTGGAACGCCAGAGGTGGATGCCATTTGTTCTGTTTTGGATGTCTTTTTCCCCCCCCCCTCCCAATACCATATGGATTTCGACAGAAATGCATCCTCTTTCAGAACGCTCGCACTGTAAATATTGAAATCTTGTCTTGACTTCTACTCCAGTACCATCTTTTGACGTCCTATAACATGATCTGTGGTGGTCTATGTGATCAGCATTTTTGGAAGTATTTTTTTTTCTTTTTTAAGAAATATGACTATAGTCAGACCTGTTTAATGTGTGGTATGCTTTTGGGAAATCAATCAATCAATCAATCAATGTTTATTTATATAGCCCTAAATCACTAGTGTCTCAAAGGGCTGTACAAGCCACAACGACATCCTCGGTGTCGAGTGGGTCTGATATAATATTGTGAAAGTCCAACACATCAGCGAAAGTCCAGTCCATGGTGGGGCCAGCGGGAACCATCCCGAGTGGAGACGGGTCAGCAGCGTAGAGATGTCCCCATCTGATGGACAGGCTAGCGGTCCACCCCGGAGCAGAGTAGAAAAGAAAAGAAAAGAAACGGCAGATCAACTGGTCTAAAAAGGGAGTCTATTTAAAGGCTAGAGTATACAAATGAGTTTTAAGATGAGACTTAAATGCTTCTACTGAGGTAGCATCTCTAACTTTTACCGGGAGGGCATTCCATAGTATGGAATAAAAAAAAAAAAAAAAAAAAAAAATAAATGACCTCTTTATAAAATGAATACAGTGTACAAGTTATTCTTTAAGCATTACCTTTTCATTTATGAAAGTATGTTTATCTTCTCTTTTTCACACTCCTGGTTGATTCTTATGTACATGGGCAGGTTTATAATACTAGTAGAATTAATGTATTGGTATTTAGATATGTATTGTTATTGCCTATGTTTACTGTATGCTGCTTCTCCCTATAAACATTCACTGTAGGACACAATAAACGTTTATTATCTTATGCTCTGAGTTAAAGCAGTTCGGATGACTGTGAAGAGAGTTGAGTTGTATGATACAAGGCAACAATTTTGTGGGGCGGTATAGCTCGGTTGGTAGAGTGGCTGTGCCAGCATTTGAGGGTTCGATCCCCGCTTCCGCCATCCTAGTCACTGCCGTTGTGTCCTTGGGCAAGACACTTTACCCACCTGCTCCCAGTGCCACCCACACTGATTTAAATGTAACTTAGATATTGGGTTTCACCATGTAAAGCGCTTTGAGTCACTAGAGAAAAAAGCGCTATATAAATATAATTCACTAACAATAAACTTCTGGTTAATTTCCCTCCGAGTCCAGACACGAAATGTGACTATAGTGTTGATTCGACTTGAATCGGTTGTCAATTGTGTCACAGTTCTACAAAGAATATAAGTTGAAGATAAACGAAAAAATAATACTAGTTGTGGGTACCTGTAATAAATTGACATTAATGATTTATAGTTTTACTGGATATGAGCTTAGCAATATACTGTATACAGTACATACAGTATGTATTATCATGGACTCTGGACATTGTGCCTAGCTGTAAATGTATACTGCTTGAGGGTTAAGTTTACACAAGGTTTCTTTGAAAGACAATTTGTATTTGTTACACCTTGTTAGATATGAGAATGAGTCAACTGTACAAACAAAACACAAGTTGTATAAAGGGTCTATTTTATCGAGGCTTTGTGATTGCGTTTATGATGAATTTATCATTTGGTTCTGCAAGTAAGCACAAGGGCATCTGTACTATTTCCTTCATGGTGACACACAACACCGTTGTTATCTGTGGCTATTTTGTACAGTAGGTCACCATTCCTTTAGATTACAGGGAGTGCCAGACCCTGATCAACCGCACTACATCAGCCTTTGCATTATTTTTCCGATACGCTTATATCGTCTAAGCTAAAATTAGACGAGAGTTGTTAACACTGTTCTTTGCCCCCTCTCTCCCCCTTTTCCAATCTGTTCGCCCCCCCAGGTCCTGGCTTGGCCTTCATTGCGTACCCTAAAGCGGTGTCCATGATGCCACTGCCAACCTTCTGGGCCATCCTCTTCTTTATCATGCTGCTGCTACTTGGTCTTGACAGCCAGGTTTGTGCTCAAATAATACACACATGCACATACACAATGTCACAGTCCTTTTAGGCTTATTCCACATACATAAACATACATTTTCAAAATACAAATACTTGGTGTTTTACATTTATGGACTTTTTCCAAAACGCCAGTTTTTGTGAAATACATTTTCAGGTATGGACCAAAAGGACCTATGAATACCAAATGTATTTGTACACCAAATTGTTCATTAATGTGCACGGTCCTGAATAAATAAATGATAAATGGGTTATACTTGTATAGCGCTTTTCTACCTTCAAGGTACTCAAAGCGCTTTGGCAGTATTTCCACATTCACCCATTCACACACACATTCACACACTGATGGCGGGAGCTGCCATGCAAGGCGCTAACCAGCAGCCATCAGGAGCAAGGGTGAAGTGTCTTGCCCAAGGACACAACGGACGTGACTAGGATGGTAGAAGGTGGGGATTGAACCCCAGTAACCAGCAACCCTCCGATTGCTGGCACGGCCACTCTACCAACTTCGCCAAAATGATATCTTTTTTTAAAATAAGGCAGACAACAGTACGGTTTTCTTCTCTCGCTTGTTTGACTACTGACTCACTGTGAGTAATACCAACATACATGTTCATTAAATGAAATATCAGGGTTTTTAGAATAATTACTTGACTTGACCACATATTGCAGTGTGTCACAGTTAGGTTAAGGTCACTTCAAACTGTTAACAAATAGATAAAATCAGAAGCTGATGCAATGCTCTTTATAGCAGAAAACCTCAAAACATTGCTCGCACAACATTTTGTGAAAAAGCTGCGGTATAAAAAAATTCAAAAAAACATTTTACAATCACAAAAACACCCACAAAATCCTGAAGGGACTCATTAATACAACAGTGGATCCCTTCTATAAACCAAACTACAATTTGTTATTACTGCAAAGAATAATTACAGTATACATTGACATACTATATTGCATCATGTAGTATTCATATCTCACATTATTACAATGGAGCTTTTCTAACTTTGAACATTACTGGAATTACAAAAATATTTACAACTCTTGTCTCCACAGTTTGTTGAGGTGGAAGGACAGATCACGTCCATAGTGGATCTGTATCCGTCCCTCCTGAGGAAGGGTTACCGGCGGGAGATCTTTATAGCCATCATGTGTTTCATGAGCTATCTCTTTGGACTCGTCATGGTTACCAAAGTAAGTCATCCACTTTCCGCTGCCTTCGATGTCACCACCAAATATGGCTCCCAACATTTTGAATTCCCACATTCCTGTGCAAATTCGAATGGACCAATTTGGCATGCTGCTTTAGCTGCAGTTAAGTGTGCTTCAATGAGCACCTGTTGAACTCTGGTCCAGCTGGTCGAGCGCCAACATTCTTGTGCTTTACATTGAACATCCCAGCCTACCCGCCATCCATTTTCTACCGCTTGTCCCTCAAGGGGTCGTTCCCCTTGTTTTGATGTCCCTCTTCGATCTCTGCATCTTTCTTTCAATGCATGAACACACATGACAGGGGGAATTAATGACACTCTTCTTCTTCTTCCCAGGGTGGCATGTATGTGTTTCAACTCTTTGACTACTATGCAGCCAGCGGTGTGTGCCTTTTGTGGGTTGCTTTCTTTGAATGCATTGCTGTAGCCTGGGTTTATGGTAAGTAGAAGTGACTCTTGATTGGTTTCTGTCAGCTCTTCATCAAAGTAATGATCCAGAAGTCAAAAGTTTTTTGTGTGTTTTTCCGTGGGAGACCAATGTGTCCTAGTGCAGGGGTCCCCAAAATTTTTTGCACCATGGACCGGTTTAATGTAGGCATTTGTTTCAGGGACTGGCATGTATGTATGTTTGTGCCAAATTAATACAGCAAAAATAAGTGCATGAAAAATACAACTCACTATAACGCTGAATTAGTGGAAGCCCAGGACTTGTTTCTTTGCAATGAGATCCCCAGCAGGTTACCATCAACCTGCAGATGGAAATCAGCCTTTGGCACATTTATATTGTATATGTTCATTAATGTGCATTGTGTTATGTCACAAAGTTATAACAAATATAACAAATGGCAACTTCTTATGAGGAGTTTTATTGTACATCTATAAACAAGCTTATTGGTGTGTCTAGTTTGATAGAAAGTTAAGTCGTTTCTAAATTATTTAATGTTTTTCTGCGGCCCGGTAGCAAATTCGTCACGGACCGGTACCGGTCCCCGGACCGGTGGTTGGGGTCCACTGTCCTAGTGGATCTGTTCACACCATTTGTCGTAAAAAGATAGGGATAGCGGTTTGAATTCAGATTCTTAAATTCAGGCTAATAATAAAACTAGTGCGTTAAGGTGAAACAAGGCGGCACTAGCCAGTGAAAGAAATGATCAACCAGCACACAAATGGAAATAAAAATGATTTACACAGTAATATGACACAATAGGCATGGACATTAGACTAAATTACAGTACCTTCTTCTCTCGGCTTCTCCACAAAATAATTATTACAAATAAGACAAATACTGCACTGTATTACACATAAAAGGTATAATTTAACAATTAATTTATTTTTTTTAAATGTGTATATTTTTCGTACAAAATATGCGGTGCATTGAGGCCGCAAGATTTGATACGTGATGTTGCAAGGGAAGAAAGTAATGCTACATTTTGCAAGTTTATGTTGTTTTTTTAAATACAACAACATTACTGTTTTTTGAAAGTGGTGTGATTTAAATGGTAAAATTATTCTTCCCTTAATAGTTATAGATTGTTTTTTATACCAAATAAAAACAAAATCAAGTTATTAAACAGTAACATTGTTAAATTACTGCAACTAATATTTACAACAAGTTCAGGATGATGGTCCTATTAACTACATATAAGACATTTTTGTTATTCTTAACTGTGCATAATTCTAAAGTGGTACATGTTTGGGGACAGTAAGATGACACAATGGGTTGTTGTTGACAAGAAATGACCTGGTAAACTAGTTCTGACAGGCAAACGGATGGTTGTTGTGCTAAGATTATAAAAAGACACCATTGTTTACACACTGATAAGAGCTTTATTGTCAACGTGTTTGTCAGGAGTTGATAATTTCTATGATGGAGTCGAGGATATGATTGGCTACCGACCAAACCCATGGATGAAATGGAGCTGGACCATCATCACACCGGTGCTCTGCATGGTGAGAGCACCACTTTTAAACTTTCACTTTATTGCACTGAAGGGTATCTTATGGTGACAATTAACTTTGAAGGTATAACTTAAAGCTGACTGTTTGTTTTCTCAGGGCTGTTTTGTCTTCTCTCTGGTCAAATACAAGCCTCTGAAATACAACAAAGTGTACGAGTACCCTGACTGGGCCATTGGCCTGGGCTGGTGTTTGGCCTTGGCCTCCATGATCTGCATCCCTATGGTGATGGTCATCAAGATCTTACAGTCTGAAGGAACTCTCATTGAAGTGAGTGGAATGCAAAGATAACTCCTGTAAAACATGCTGCCTACATTTTGTTTACTCTAGAGTTGTTAGAGGTGAATGATTTACCGAAGCATCACAATTAGAACATGGACAATTCATAAATCGATGAACACATCTTCAAATATCGATTATTTACATAAAGTAATAAAGACAGTCCCAAAATGTGGCATTAATGCTAATGTTCTCAGAACATTGGTTCTAGGTTTAGTTCTAACTAACCATGGTATCCTCGGCGTTAAACTAGCTTAAAGGTGATGCTGTGAAACAAGAAAAAAATAATTGCTTCGTACACTTCAACAGATGGCTAATAGGAACTGTCTTAGAGCAGAGATTAACCATTCAAAAGAGGAAATTAGCAAATAGAATAATAAAGCCGAAGAGACAATGATATTCACACTGAGCGGCTGCCGGTTGGCAATACTTTTGGTCATGGATGAATGCAGCAATTTACAGAGACATCCTGGATGAAAACCTGCTCCAAAGCGCTTATGAACTCAAGACTGGGGCGGCGGTTCATCTTTCAGCAGGACAACGACCCTAAGCACATAGCCAAGATATCAAAAAAATGGCTTCATGACCACTCTGTAAATGTCCTTGAGTGGCGCAGCCTAAGTTCAGACTTGAATCCGATTGAACATCTCTGGAAAGATCTGAAAAAGGCTGTGCACTGATGCTTTTCATCCAACCTGATGGAGCTTGAGAGGTGCTGCACATACATGTAATTTTTTTTATTGGGTTTTTTTATAATATATTTGGAAAAATATCTAAAAATAACTTTTTCACATTTTCATTATGGCATATTGTGTGTAGATTTTTTGAGAACAAAAATAAATGTATTCAATTTTGGAGTAAGGCTGTAACATAACAAAATGTGGAAATAGTGAAGCACTGTGACTACTTTCGGGATGGACTGTACAACATAATAATATACAATATAATATTTAAAGATTTGTAATCACATCATAGCCCCTGAATCTAAATCGAATCGTGAGGTGCCCAAAGATTCCCACCTTTCGTTAGCACGTACGATCTCTGAACAAATTAATTGGTACCCCTGTTTCTTAATTTTCTTCTTTTGTTCTTGTTCTTAACTGCTCTCATTAAGGCTGAGTCTTGAAAAATAAAAGGCTCAAATAGCTAAAGAAAAAGCAAAAGAAGCATAATTAGTTTTGCGCAATTTGCTCACACCTGTTATATGTTTTCTGCAAGCATATTTTCTCCGACATTTTAATTTCATTCAAATTTACAAGATTGCAGGCATTTTTCCATTTAGTGGTTGCTGTTAACCATGTTTGGTTATATATGTGACGGTGTAAAATAAAATGGCAGAAAAGGTGCTTTTACATACAATTAGTCTGCAAAAAACTAATTTGACATCAGAAAAACGAAAGCTCTGTCAAGAAATGTAATGTTTCAATATATAAATCATATTTGTATCCCATCGGATTTATAGTCTATAGTTATTATAGCTATCTAGTTTTATTTGGGCCATATTCTAATGTTACTATTAGGAGACTCCTCTCTGAGCTGCAACCTTACCGTGGTAGAGGAGTTTGCGTGTCCCAATGATCCTAGGAGCTATGTTGTCCGGGGGCTTTCATGCCCCCTGGTAGGGTCTCCCAAGACAAACAGGTCCTAGGTGAGGGATCAGACAAAGAGCAGCTCGAAGACTTCTATGGGAATGAAACAACAAGGATTAAGATTTCCCTCGCCGGGACGCGGGTCACCGGGCCCCCCCTCTGGAGCCAGGCCCGGAGTTGGGGCACGATGGCGAGCGCCTGGTGGCCGGGTCTGTCCCCATGGGGCCCGGCCGAGCGCAGCCCGAAGAGGCAACGTGGGTCCCCCCTCCAATGGGCTCACCACTCATGGGAGGGGCCATAGAGGTCGGGTGCAATGTGAGCTGGGCGGCAGCCGAAGGCAGGGCACTTGGCGGTCCAATCCTCGGCTACATAAGCTAGCTCTTGGGACGTGGAACGTCACCTCGCTGGGGGGGAAGGAGCCTGAGCTTGTGCGTGAGGTAGAGAAGTTCCGGCTGGATATAGTCGGACTCACCTCGACGCACAGCAGGGGCTCTGGAACCAGTTCTCACGAGAGGGGCTGGACTCTCTTCCACACTGGCGTTGAAAGCAGTGAGAGGCGACGAGCTGGGGTACCAATTCTTGTTGCCCCCCGGCTCAAAGCCTGCACGTTGGAGTTCAACCCGGTGGACGAGAGGGTAGCCTCCCTCCGCCTTCGGGTGGGGGGACGGGTCCTGACTGTTGTTTGTGCTTACGCACCAAACAGCAGTTCAGAGTACCCATCCATTTTGGATACACTCGAGGGAGTACTGGAAAGTGCTCCCCCGGGTGATTCCCTTGTCCTACTGGGGGAATTCAACGCTCATGTTGGCAACGACAGTGAAACCTGGAGAGGCGGGATTGGGAAGAATGGCCGCCTGGATCTGAACCCGAGTGGTGTTTTGTTCTTGGACTTTTGTGCTCGTCACAGATTGTCCATAACAAACACCATGTTCAAGCATAAGGGTGTCCATATGTGCACTTGGCACCAGGACACCCTAGGCCGCAGTTCCATGATCGACTTTGTAGCTGTGTCATCGGATTTGCAGCCTCATGTTTTGGACACTCAGGTGAAGAGAGGGGCGGAACTTTCTACCGATCACCACCTGATGGTGAGTTGGCTGCGATGGTGGGGGAGGATGCCGGACAGACCTGGCAGGCCCAAACGCATTGCGAGGGTCTGCTGGGAACGTCTGGCAGAGTCTCCTGTCAGAGAGAGTTTCAATTCCCACCTCCGGAAGAACTTTGAACATGTCATGAGGGAGGTGCTGGACATTGAGTCCGAGTGGACCATGTTCCGCACCTCTATTGTCGAGGCGGCTGATTGGAGCTGTGGCCGCAAGGTAGTTGGTGCCTGTCGTGGCGGTAATCCTATAACCCGTTGGTGGACACCGGCGGTGAGGGAAGCCATCAAACTGAAGAAGGAGTCCTATCGGGTTCTTTTGGCTCATAGGACTCCGGAGGCAGCGGACAGGTACCGACAGGCCAAGCGGTGTGCGGCTTCAGCGGTCGCGGAGGCAAAAACTCGGACATGGGAGGAGTTCGGCGAGGCCATGGAAAACGACTTCCGGACGGCTTCGAAGCGATTCTGGACCACCATCCGCCGCCTCAGGAAGGGGAAGCAGTGCACTGTCAACACCGTGTATGGTGCGGATGGTGTTCTGCTGACCTCCACTGCGGATGTTGTGGATCGGTAGAGGGAATACTTCGAAGACATCCTCAATCCCACCGACACTGTCCGAGGAAGCAGTGCCTGGGGAATCTGTGGTGGGTTCTCCTATTTCTGGGGCTGAGGTTGCTGAGGTAGTTAAAAAGCTCCTCAGTGGCAAGGCCCTGGGGGTGGATGAGATCCGCCCGGAGTTCCTTAAGGCTCTGGATGCTGTGGGGCTGTCTTGGTTGACAAGACTCTGCAGCATCGCGTGGACATCGGGGGCAGTACCTCTGGATTGGCAGACCGGGGTGGGGTTCCTCTCTTTAAGAAAGGGAACCGGAGGGTGTGTTCCAACTATCGTGGGATCACACTCCTCAGCCTTCCCGGTAAGGTCTATTCAGGTGTACTGGAGAGGAGGCTCGGATTCAGGAGGAACAGTGTGGTTTTTGTCCTGGTCGTGGAACTGTGGGCCAGCTCTATACTCTCAGCAGGGTCCTTGAGGGTGCATGGCAGTTTGCCCAACCAGTCTACATGTGCTTTGTGGACTTGGAGAAGGCATTCGACCGTGTCCCTCGGGAGGTCCTGTGGGGAGTGCTCAGAGAGTATGGGGTATCGGACTGTCTGATTGTGGCTGTCCGCTCCCTGTATGATCAGTGTCAGAGCTTGGTCCGCATTGCCGGCAGTAAGTCGGACACGTTTCCAGTGAGGGTTGGACTCCGCAAAGGCTGCCCTTTGTCACCGATTCTGTTCATAACTTTTATGGACAGAATTTCTAGGCGCAGTTAAGGCGTTGAGGGGATCCGGTTTGGTGGCTGCAGGATTAGGTCTCTGCTTTTTGCAAATGATGTGGTCCTGATGGCTTTATCTGGCCAGGATCTTCAACTCTCACTGGATCGGTTCGCAGCCGAGTGTGAAGCGACTGGGATGAGAATCAGCACCTCCAAGTCCGAGTCCATGGTTCTCGCCCGGAAAAGGGTGGAGTGCCATCTCCGGGTTGGGGAGGAGACCCTGCCCCAAGTGGAGGAGTTCAAGTACCTAGGAGTCCTGTTCACGAGTGAGGGAAGAGTGGATCGTGAGATCGACAGGTGGATCGGTGCGGCATCTTCAGTAATGCGGACGCTGTATCGATCCGTTGTGGTGAAGAAGGAGCTGAGCCGGAAGGCAAAGCTCTCAATTTACCGGTCGATCTACGTTCCCATCCTCACCTATGGTCATGAGCTTTGGGTTATGACCGAAAGGACAAGATCACGGGTACAGGCGGCCGAAATGAGTTTCCTCCGCCGGGTGGCGGGGCTCTCCCTTAGAGATAGGGTGAGAAGCTCTGCCATCCGGGGGGAGCTCAAAGTAAAGCCACTGCTCCTCCACATCGAGAGGAGCCAGATGAGGTGGTTCGGGCATCTGGTCAGGATGCAACCCGAACGCAACCCCTGGTAGGAGACCACGGGGAAGACCGAGGACACGTTGGGAAGACTATGTCTCCCGGCTGGCCTGGGAACGCCTCGGGATCCCCCGGGAGGAGCTGGACGAAGTGGCTGGGGAGAGGGAAGTCTGGGCTTCCCTGCTTAGGCTGCTGCCCCCGCGACCCGACCTCTGATAAGCGGAAGAAGATGGATGGATGGATGGACTATTAGGAGACTAAAAACTAAATAGTATCTCTTCATTTAGTTTTGAATAATAATTTGTTTTCTTCTCATAGATCCAAGAACAATTTAACTTTACTTATTGAGATGTAGTATCTCATTTTTGAGGATTTTCCAACCATTAACAGTGATTCGGGCCTTATAATGTATTAGACCTCGGGGATATGGCTTAAAAATAAAATGTCTGATGTTTTCACCAAAAAATTGATTTAACCTTTTTTTTCTGATTATTTTTTCCCCCTTACTTTTTGAAGAAATCAATGAATACAAATGACAGAGATAATTCAAAACAATTATCAAAAAATGTTTTGATACACTACATTCATAAGTTCTTACTTCATTTGATCAAAAATTAGTAGTTTGAAATGACACTGCAGACACTGCATCTTACGCTTAGCAAAATTCTAATTTGTATGTTGTTGTTTTTTTAGACCAGATGTAAATTGTACTTTTTACGTAATAATTTTCAAAACATTCTATTAAGAGCTTCCTCTAAGAGGCAATACTTCTGCTTGCATAAAATAATGGGAAAAAAATGTAGCATAGTACATTGAATGCAAATAATAATAATCTCTAACATTAACATTGATAAGGTGCAATCTTAAAACTTCTGTCTTGAAAATAATTTGTAAATAAAAATGTTATTGCACATTCCATGCAAAAAATAAACCCCAACAAATCAAAGATACCAATAATCATTAAATCATTATAAAAATCAACCAGATCAATAGTGTAAACTAAAAACTTCTGTTTTGAATAAAATACTACTGGGCTGGAAAGAAGACAATACCAAACACAGTAAAGAAAATAAACAAAATCCAAACCTGTCATGACATTCATGACAAGTATACTTCTTAGCCTTTTAAAGATTTGCATTTCCCCCACTCGTACCACATGGATTGCATTTATTAGAAAAAAGAATGAAGGTTATTTTTTTATTTCAACTATTTTCCTTAAAGGGGAACTGCGATTTTTTGGGGAATTGTGCCTATAATTCACAATCATTATAACAAGACAAAGGATGTGTTTTTTAAAATGCATTCCAACTCGTAAATAAACATAAATAACAGTGCGCTTACAATGGAGCCAAAGGAAGGTCCTTTATTACGCCCATAAAGCCCTCTACATAAACATCCAAAAAGCGCCAACAATACTCAATTTACAGTTTGTGACTTGAATATTAAGTATAACTAATGTTTTATCCGATTACTCAATTATTGGAACAAACTAATCAAACTCGATTACTAAAGTAATCGATAGCTGCAGCCCTAATTCTTATTAAACAACAATAGTCTGTGGTAAAGTGGATAGTTGTCTTGAACATGGCTGTCATGATGCTCCATCTCCCTCATGCAGAGGATCAAAGCAGTGGCGGCGCCAGCCAAGTCAGGCGTGAGTTCTCGGCCCAAAGAGTACATGGCCAAGGACAGTGAGCTGACGCAGCCCCTGGACCCTAACGGGAACAACGGCTTGACCAAGCCCACCCACACCATTGTAGAAACAACCATGTGAACGCTCTCTGTGAGAGGAATACGATTGATGTGCTTTCTGTGTTCTTGCTAACGTCGGTAGGTTGACATTGACCTGCATGTTGACCTTTTTAGACATCCTGTAGTTTAATATCTATGAGGAGGATTACAGTGTAAATAGATGTAATTTTATCTCTTTTTCTTTTCTTTTTTTTACCATATCAATGTTGTTAATGTCGCAACTGTTGTTGTAGTTGGCACTGATCTTAAGCTATATATTGACATAGAACTTGTTCAATGTTTACTACCTTTTCTTCTTGTTGATTCCGGATAGAGGTGAGCAATTTAGGTTGGACAACGAAGGAATGATAAAATTCTCGCTTCTCTTAAAATTCAGCAAACATAAGTTGTTAAAAAGGTAGCTAATTTGTGAACAATCTGTAGGTGCCTGCGGCCGCTGTGTTACTGGGGCTAACTTAACTGCACTTTGCAATATCCATTAATGGTGATAGAACCCTCATCTGTCAAAGTACATATCCTATAAATATCCACATTATTTTTACATGTGCATATGCTTGAGTTTTGAGATTAAGGCTTTGGCTGAATACAACAAAAAATGTTAATCAAAATGGGACAAAATGACAATGCAGTGCCAGATGGAAGTGAAAAGGGAAGTGGCATTTTAGAGTACTTGTCCGCTGCCTGTGTGACTATTAAAGTCAGTCCCGCACTGCATTTTTTTGGAGAAACCTCTTTGCACTTTATTTCTGGTTCACCTTTTATTGTAGGGATTGTTTTTACTGTTGCAAAGTGTTGCTTTGGATTTTTTGCAGCACATTTAAAGCGGCACATAACTTTTTGATGTAATTAATCTTAATTAATATGGGCATGTATTCCTAAAGATTCTGAGAATCATCTCAGAGAGCTCCTAATTTAACTTTAGCATTCCTAGCAAGGAGTATTGGCTTAGGAGTGATTCCAGAACATTCTCAGATAACTCTGAGCAAAGAATGGACAGAAACTCCTCTCTTAGTGACGAGGTGTAGTTGACCCCATTGCTAGGTATGCGTCATCATTTCGAAAGATGTGATCGGTTGATCCTAAAAGCTTGATAAAAGATATAAAAATGGACAAAGGATGAACCCTCAAATTGTTAAACTTAATCATATAATCTAATGAAGACTGTAATTGTAAATAATGTTTCACATAAAATAACATATCTGTTAAAAGAATAGTAAGCTATACTTTAAAATTATCCTACAAAATGTGTGAAAATGTATGTTAACTGGCTCAGCTTTCATCAATGTCTGTGATTGCTGACCTGCCTATAAAAAGCAGTGTTGGTTAGCTTTAATTTCAGGTGGTATTGCATTGGGGCGTTGGGTTGGAGAAGTAAGTGCATCTCTGATGAGATCAACCACATAAATGATTCCTGCACAAGCCAATCTGTAGTGTTACAAATAATTCATCCATTGTGTCCTCTCCTTAGGCAAGTCCTAGGCCGCTTAGAAGTCCTCTTCCCTGCTCTTAGGAGCTCTCTTTAGGGCTAATTTTCAGCTTTTTACAGCTTTTATCTTTACCAGGATCTACACTTCACTTTAGGGGAAAGTCTAAGAAAATATGATTCTCAGATTTTCTTTACAAATTGGCCACTAGGAGCAACTCTTTGAACTAAGAATCTTTAGGAATATGGCCCCTGGTTTATAGAACGTGTCTCTAATGACGCACAACACCTGACACTTCTGTTGTCCTCCTTTCGTGTGTGTTTCATATTTCTAACGTCGAAATTATCAAGTTGTTTTAGTAGAATAGCAGCGGTTTTTAAGTCACATATGCCTTTTGTAACAATTTTGTACCGTACTTCTTACAAACATGACAACTCAATGTTCAGTTATTTTGTGCAATATTCAATGAAGGAACGGCAACTTTCAAACGTTGATTAATCTGAATTCAAATGCAAACACTGTATCCACAAAGGCAACAATTCTGAGCAGAATGTGCTGGATCCACCGCAGCTTCGTCCATTACAAATCAAAATGTACCAAAGTATCTTTGTCACACAATTGTATCTTTTTAGATGCACATTGCATCATTTCCATATAGAGTACAAATAAACAGTTTTTCTTTGGATAAACTGAGTTACTCTTTTTTTCTTTTTCTATTAAAGCATTTGCATAGCATTACACTCACATACACAAATATGTCTTCAACGGCCTTTTACCGGTACTTGCTGTACACTAGGGGTGGGCAATTAATTTTTACCGGGGGACCGCATGAGCAACCCGAGCACTGCTGGAGGGCCACATCGACAATATTTCAAGTACATTTTGTTCAATATTATTTTTGATATACCATAAGATAAATAATAATAATAATTGATAATAATAATAATTGTATTTAACCTAACTTAACTTTATACAAAAGCAGATTGCTTTTGATGGTTTTATTTTTAACACTGTCTTACACAACACTTCCTGATGTATAATACAATGCAAAAATGTCAATTTCTGCACAGGGTTAATTTCTGTCACTTTGTCCTGCATCCCGTTTAAAAGGCCAACATTTTTCCCCGTCAGATTTGGACAACCATCTGTTGTCACACCTGCCAGCTTGTCCCATTTCAGTCCTAACATGTCCAAACACGCATTTACCTCTATGAACAAGTCATTACCTGTGGTTGTCCCTTTTTAATTGACTGCATGGCTGCCAGCTCCTCCGTGATTTGAAAGTCTACTGTTATCCCGCGTAAGAAGATGAGCAGCTGGGCGGTGTTACGTACATCGCAGCTTTCATCCAAAGCCACCGAAAAACAGTCAAAGTCGGCCGTTCTGTTCTTCAGCTGAAACTCCCAAGTTTCCAGCGATGGTTTCAACCCGCCTCGTTACAGTGCGTCGGGAGAGTCACACGTTCTCAAATGCGCCCCTCTTCTCCGGTCATATCAGCGCAACAGAGTCCAATAAGCACTCCTTAATAAGCACTCCTTAATAAACACCTTACTTTTTCTGGCGATTTTGTGAGAAATGCTGAAACTTGTCCTGCCTGCTGCATCTCTGGGGGTGTGAAATTTGGCAAAAAGTCCTTGTTGGGTTTGCAGTTTTACCATCAACGCATCAGCCTCCCTTGCGCGCTCTTCACCAGACAGATTCCGGTATTTTTCCTCGTGCTTCGTCGTAGAGTGGCGATTCAAATTATATTCTTGAAACACAGCAACCTTTGTACCACATATTAAGCACACGGCTTTACCTTTAATTTATGTAAAGAAATACTTGGCCGTCCATGTCTTGTTGAAAACACGCCAATCGTCATCAACTTTTCCTTTTTTAGCGTGATCTGACATCACTTGTCGCTGTGCACCTTCACTCACAGGTTACACACGGATATACATCCATAAATAACACTTTTCAAAATAAAAGCAGCACAGTTGTATTGCACGCACGACATAGATGTTTTTTTAAATTTATTTTGTAATTTGTGATTTCCGCTGTTCACATTCAGTCACAATCACGCACGAGCATACGTCCACACGGAAGTAATACAAATAACGCTTTTCAAAACAAAAGCAGCACCGTTGTATTGCACACTTGACATAGATATTTTTTTAAATGTATTTGGTAATTTATGATTGGCCTCACGCGGGCCGGACAGGGACGCACAAAGGGCCGGATGTGGCAGAATGCCCAGGTCTGCTGTAGACAGTATTTCTAGTTCAAAATATTTCCAATGCCTTAATAACTGTGATTGTTCAGATACATTTGTAAATTTACAGAAGGTTTGAACTTCAACTATTAATATGACATGCCCAGTCACTCTATGAGGACCCTTTACCCCACTAATACCACTCTCAAAGTTCATCACACTCCCTGTTGTGGATCATTGACCCTTCACCTACAAATACATGATCCAACTGAAGTCAATATCTTTTACAGAGAAGGGAAGGTGTGAGTCACACTGACTACAAATGAGCGTCAAAGTTTTTAGCTGAACGTCCACGAGGTTCTTTCTGAGGGTGGTTGGAATGTCTGCCTTAAAGTCGGAAGTTTCTGCGTTGGAATCTGGGCTGTGTGAGGAGTATGTGTTTCAATCAGAAACTATCTTTCAGGACATACAACAGATTCTGTCCTCTTTGCCCTAAAAAAAACATGTTAACATATATGTCAACTTGGACACAAACATCACCAAACATCATAAATGATAATAAATGGGTTATACTTGTAGAGCGCTTTTCTACCTTCAAGGTACTCAAAGCGCTTTGACAGTATTTCCACATTTACCCATTCACACACACATTCATACACTGATGGCGGGAGCTGCCATGCAAGGTGCTAACCAGCAGCCATCAGGAGCAAGGGTGAAGTGTCTTGCCCAAGGACACAACAGACATGACTAGGATGGTAGAAGGTGGGGATTGAAACCCCAGTAACCAGCAACCCTCCGATTGCTGGCACGGCCACTCTGCCAACTTCGCCACGCCGCCCCTGGTGAAGTTTGTCCTCTGCATTTGACCCATCTCCTTGTTCACACCCTGGGAGGTGAGGGAAGCAGTGAGCAGCAGCCGCGCGAGGGAATCATTTTGTTCATTTAATTGGAACCAGTATCATCACACGGGTCTTAAGACGATTTCAGTGATATCAGTTTCATGTCCTGTGATAAATGTCAAAGTTGTGATTTTTTGACGCGGTGAAAATTTACTAGTTTATGGTCAACCGCGTCAACACAAAATCAATAGGGCTCGAGATTTTAGGCGTGACCTTTTTGTTAAAAATGTCATAACTTTTTTAAAATATTTACCCCATTTTAAAAAGGTTGGCACCATTGGAAAGCTTTTTAAGCAAAGAGATGGAAAAATAGCTTTCACAATTATGGTGTATTTTAATTGATCAAATTCATGAAATTAGCATAGGAAGGATGGAAAATCCCAGTAAACAAGATTGGTCCCACTTGACTTGTGACGTGAGTCTCATCACAGCGACCAGGAAAAGGAAGTCAGCTAGTCTAAAAAAATCATTGTGCGAATCTATCAATTTAAAATATATGTATAACTTATACTTTAAAACCGGGGTCGGCAACCCAAAATGTTGAAAGAGCCATATTGGACCAAAAATAAAAAATCTGTCTGGAGCCACAAAAAATGTAAATGGAGGCAACACATGATGTAAGTGTTTGTATTAGCTATATTAGACTACTATCAAAATGACTGTGTCGCAGGCTGATGCAAATCTTTGTTGACAGAAATGTTGAAATGTAATATTTATTCTACACATTGGAAAACATTACTAAAACGGAGGCTTTTCAGAGGTTGTGATAACTCCTGGAAATTACCCATTAACTCCCTGGCTTAGAATGGCCAAAGGTAAAGATGTGTGTGTTCAAGTTGAAAGAAACGGAATCTACAAATAAAATTATCTCAAATATACTTAAAATACGAGGCATAATGATGCATTATGTACATATAGCTAGCATAAATAGCATGTTACCATTGATTAGCTTGCAGTCATGCAGTGACCAAATGTGTCTGATTAGCACTCCACACAAGTCAATAACATCAACAAAGCTCACCTTTGTGGATTCACGCATAGCATAAGATGTTTGATGGACAAAGAAGGAGTGGCATAAATCACGTCTTTCTGCGGCAGCAGCAAGGAAATTTGTACATGTAAACAAATTACGGTGCGTTCAAGGACTTCCATAACTTAGGACAAAATGGTGCGTGCCAAATACTCTCATCAGTGAATCATGTTTAATGTAAACAGTGGGATTTCTAACAATTAGGAAGGTTTGTGTCTTGTTTGTCCTCCTACAGAAAAATATATTTTTCCATTTTAATACATTTTTGAAAAAGCTCCAGGGAGCCACTAGGGCGGCGCTAAAGAGCCGCTTGTGGCTCGAAAGCCGTGTGTTGCCGACCCCCGCTTTAAAAGGAATTCCAACAAAGTTTTTACTCACCGTAGATTTTTTGCAGAGGAGTTTTGTCGAGTGTAAACTAAACTATCAGTTATAATGGATTAAATGCGCTGACACATCATTACTCATATCCTACTCAGTGGCCTAGTGGTTAGAGTGTCCGCCCTGAGATCGGTAGGTTGTGAGTTCAAACCCCGGCCGAGTCATACCAAAGACTATAAATGGGACCCATTACCTCCCTGCTTGGCACTCAGCATCAAGGGTTGGAATTGGGGGTTAAATCACCAAAAATGATTCCCGGGTGCGGCACCGCTGCTGCCCACTGCTCCCCTCACCTCCCAGGGGGTGAACAAGGGGATGGGTCAAATGCAGAGGACAATTTTCACCACAATCATTGTCACTCACACACTTTCTGAGTAGGAAATCTGACCTCGGGGGTGGGGCGTTACAGTTGAAACTTCCGACTAGGAACTCGAAAATGCTGACTTTCCGGTACAAATGGAAAGCAGCATACGCTACACTTGAGTAGAACAAACACACACACAGCCAAAGGATAACCTAATGATACAAGAGCAGTGTTTTGAAAAAGTTGATAATCTCACTAATTAATAAAACAGTGACACAGCCACCGTTAAATCATTTCTATCACAAATATCTCTCTCCTGTAAATAATCCCATGCAACGGACACATGTACGTTTGTGTAAGAGGCCCCTAAACTTAGTGACCCCTGGGTTCCAATCCATGTAAACCTGTGCATTAAAGCGATGCTGGGGATGGGCTTCAGCTCGCTCACAGCGCAAATGAGAACAAGCGGCATAGAAAATGAATGGATGGACGTTGGATGTCGTACTAATGGTGCTTCGGAAGTTGGTGCTGGGAATGACATCATCCTCAGCATCAGCGTTGTAGTTACAAAGACAGCAAACAAGATGTCCACCTCCACGAAAGCTATTCTCACGCTTGCCTTGTCCTAATTTAAACAGTTCTTCTGCAACCTTCAAACATGGTTGATGAAGTGGAAACAAATCTGAAGGAAGCCTACCAGAATTTTTTTCTTCGAATAATTTAACATCAATGGTGAAAATCCAAAATAGGACAGGCTTATTTTTATTATTTACTGTGCAGGTACAATTAATCAATGAATAGATTTTCCAAAAACACACACTTTTAGATAAATAAAAATCAGCTTTGAAGTCCAATATGTTGACATACTTTAGTCAGAGTAGGTGACCTTTGCACTGAGCGCAAATAAGAAAAAAGTACACACATTGTTACGGAAGCAGAAACAAAAAAAAAAGCTGTGGGGATAATTTTTTATTATAAAAAAAATACATTTAATGTATAAAAAATAATGTTCAGATGAAATAAAATCCCAAATATACTGCTAGTAATAGCTCACATCAACACTGTACATGCATGTATGAGGAAATAAAACTCAACTCATTGTAAAACTTTAAAAATAGGCCTTTTTAGACACGTTGACATGCCCCAAAAAATAGTCTTTAAGGCTAGTACACAACATCAGCCAATAACAGGACATAAACCATTTGCACTTTAAAGGGGAGAGATTTGGAACTTGGGTGGCACCTCCAACGACCCACAGAGGTAAACACGACACGGCGACAGACTCGCAGTTAATTAGTCACTTTCTGAGGCTGTCCCAACATCATGTGATCTGGTGCTGGTCCAACAAAAACAAGGAAAAAAGCCACAGTGTAAGAGGAGCAAATACAAGTCATTCAGTGAACATGAAAAGGCATCGCTTGACTGTACAACCAAACGTGACATTGTGATATTAAACGTACTGTGAAGCGGAAAAAAAAAAAAAAAAAACTAATCAAGGAGTGAAAGGACGCCCAGCAGAAAAGAGACAGGACATGTCTTTGCAAGTATTCATGAGATTACATATGAGCTGGAGGGTGCAACATTTTATGACGCTTGGCCAGCAGCGCTGAGGATTCTACACGGAGACACTGTGGTGGGAACATGGGCAGTCGGCCAAGAAAATAACTTTTAAAAGACCCCTTAACACCTTTTGTGTGTGTAAAATATGATGTTTGTGTCCTTGTGGGGACAGCACTGCTTTAATGACATGCCAATGCAAGAAATAGTGCAGTGTGTGTGTGTGTGTGTGTGTGTGTGTCCAGTCAGGACCAATGACTCCTCCATTATATAACCTTGGAGAGGGAGTGGAGGTGGTGAGGGGGCCTGAAACCAGCATCATGTGAACAGGGTGATTAACACCGGCCATGTTGCAAGTGAGAGATGTTTCCCAGTGCTAAGAGTCGCCGTATCTGAGGATGCTGCGAAGGTCTAGCAGGTGCAATGACGTGTTGAGCCGCCAGCTCGTCCATCTCGCTCACAGGGCGATGCTTTTGGTGCGGCGCTCGGAGAAGCAGAGCAGCGAGATGGAAGGGTCGTTGCGGTCGCTAAGCAGACCCCCGGTGTCGCCTGTTTCCATGGAATTCCTGCTAATGACCAGATCCAGGCTGGCACCTGCTTCCATGATCAGGGGCACAGTGAGACAGCAGTCCAGGTCCCTGGTGCGCACTCTGTTCACCTGCAGGAAGCAGACACATCAAACCCTCACACACTGAAACTATTAAAGGGACACTTTATTAGGCACATTCATTTCACTGCTTCTTTTAGAAAAATGGGCCACTATAAGTCACTGATAAATTAGAAACTATGTGATCAACAGAATATGTTGACGGCAAAAGTACAGCAATATTAAATATTTACAATGTGAGATGTTGATCAAAAGTTTTCCGTCTACATGCTGAGAAGGTCAAGAACCAAACTGCTCATACGAGAAAGAAAATCAGCTGAATTCTACATGAGCAAGCAACAGAGGCTAGGAAAAACTAGAGGAGGGGGGGACTCAAACAGAAACCAGACTCTTGGGGGCAGCCTGTAGGGCGATACTGGGAATTTTCGTATTGATACCATACCACATAAGTCCAAGGCTAGTATCGTAGATACTGATACCTTGAATTGAAATAATAATAATGGATTAGATTTTATATCGCGCTTTTCTATTATTAGATGTCATAATTAGGGCTGTCAAATTTACCGTGATTTATCAAAAAAAATAATCGCATTAATCTTGTATCAGCACGGATTATTCACCCAATTTATTTTGAGCGTGGATAGTTACCTGAAAGTTAGAGTGGGTTGTTATACGGTCAGTGATCAGGTCAATGCAGGATGACTGACTTGTGTGCTCACTGGCAAATGTCCCTTCAAAATAAATCCTGATTAGATTTAAGATAACATTGTTATGAGCAAATGAATAGAGTTTAGTAGCTTCAAATATTTTCCAAAATGTCCGTGAATGACATTCTGACAATACAACTGCATTTGTGTCAAAATTTTTTGTTGATTTAAATTTTGCAAGTAAGTAATTTACTTGCTTACACAAAATAATCACACTATGTTTCAGAGTGGGATTAATCTGATTCAAAGAATGAATCAATTGGCAGCACTATAGCTTTCATTACATATTTTTTCTACTTAGTTGATGACTAACACGAAAAAATATTTTTAAAAGATTTTATGACATGTAATTGTGCAAAACAATGTATTAATATAACATTAATCAAAATAATCCCTTTATGGCTTTCATTTACACACAATTATTTAAGACAAAAGTTACTCTGCAAAATAATGTCACTGACTGCTTATGCTCTTTCAGTTATTACTTTTCTGTTTCAAACCGCCTATTTTGGAAAAAAATTGCGACGTTTGTCACCTTCAGATTATGGGTCCTTTTTGTTTCTTTTTAAATATGTGTTTAGAATTATTACAATTAGTAATAGAAGTATTAGGGATTTAATAGTCTTCTGAATTGAACAAATGTAACTGAATGAATAGGAGGCAGATATAAATTGTACTTCTTTCTGCTCCTTTTTGTTTATTATTTATTTAAAATGTTATGTTGATTGTTTTTTGTTTGACCTTAAATGACAAAAATAAAACAAGTCAGAGCTTATCGGCCTGTCACACAAACCAGGAATC
This sequence comes from Entelurus aequoreus, assembly GCF_033978785.1. Lineage (NCBI taxonomy): Eukaryota > Metazoa > Chordata > Actinopteri > Syngnathiformes > Syngnathidae > Entelurus > Entelurus aequoreus. The sequence continues at coordinate 41,472,732 of NC_084737.1, forward strand.
TGGAGAGATGGCGCTGCGAACGTACACCGCATGAAAAAGGTGCCTCAAACGTTGGGCAAATTAGCGAACAACAGAGTATGCTGTGATGCTAATTATAAAATGATCAATGAAGCGGACTCATCAATCTACTGTCAAACAGCTGAGAAATATATTATCCTTTTTTATTACAATCTACAAGTTATTTCACTGATATTTAATGATTAAAAAAAAAGTATTTTCCAAAAAGGCATTTTGAAAAGGAGAGGCTGCCATGTATTCAGGTCAATATGGTACATTTGCAGAAGTAGGATTCACCTGAAGAATGCGATCGTAAGGCTTCAGGCCTGCCTTGTCAGCTGGACCGTCGGGACGGATCATGTTGACAAAAACTCCTTTTTCTAGAAGTCCGTCAGATACGCTGAAGCCAAAGTCGTGGCTCTCAGAGTCTTTTCTGACTGTCACCTGCAAGCATATTAGACAAATAATAGAGTATAGTAATTGAACGCTAATTAGTCACTTTTCATTGCTCAACAGTGGTACCTCAAGAGTTCCTAAGAGTGCCCCAGGTTAAGAGTGTTTTGATATAAAAGCTATTTCTCAGCTAACTGTCATGCTTTAAGTTACAAGCAAAACATTTGACTTACAAACATCCCCGTCATTATTGGTGTAGTAAATGTCACAGTAAACCCCGTAAGATCCGTCCAATACATCTGGTCTTACTCGAGAGCATTAGATTATAGCAAGTAATGGCAGTGGTGTGCCGTCTGGGCCAGCAAGATCTTCTCTAACATAACCAAAAATCATGATCATAGTTAAAGATAAAAGTAATTTTTAAATTTACTTTCCCTAAATATCTAAAAGTATTCATATTCTCTTCATATCATATTATGCTCCTTCCAGTGCTGTTGTTTTTAGGTTAGAGTTTTTATCCAATCAGAATTCAGCTAGCTTATGTTGTCATGCTGTACGAAATCTGCCCGGGGCATTCAGAATCAACAATGCGGGCATCTGTTCACTCTAAGTGAACAGGCACATACAGTTGATAGATAATTGCCATAGCCAATGAGATCACGAGTTGTTGTCAGTAAGGCCTTCTTGCTGGCCTAGTGTTGAACGAGACATTTACGCATCCTGTGATTGGATACTCACTTGGGAGTGACAAGTGAGTATCCAATTAGTGCGCAGGAAGTGTTGTACTGGAGCGGAGCAATAGCAGAGAAACGCACAAAGAAGGAGAGCAAAACGTTGATTAGGTGGCAGATATATACTTGCAAGGCCATTTTCAAAAAGGATATTTAAAGAAAAACTACATCTTGTGAGAGAAGGTCCGCCGGCCCAGGAAGCTAGCTTAGCTATCCCGGTGATTATGGTGAAATGCTCGCGACCTCCACTCGAATCAACCGACTTTGAGTGGTACCACTGGCTTATATGGCATCGGATGGGTCATACAAATTGTGAGTTCAAATATTTTATTTCTGTATTTTGTCAAGTTTTGTAATTTTGACAATACCACGTGAGATAAGTTTTAATTGCTGATGCTGGTTTGATTTTTAAATGCGCTGGAAAATAGCCCGTTTTGTACACTGTTGAGCTGTAAGTGTGTTTCTGTATAGTATTTCTCCAGCCATGGTCATGTGGGGACATAAATGATGGTATTTTGAGAGGTAATTATTGAAGTCAGACACCACTGAAGGCTTAGGTGGGAAACGCACGGCCCGCCACTGAGTAATGGACACGACTTTGTTTTTGGGAGGAATAAAATGAGTGCAGAGGACAGTGTTCAGAAGAAGTAGATAATATTCATTCAAATAAAAAAATTAATAAGTACAACATGACCGCTCTTGTCGCCAACTTGGCAAAGCAATCTGAGCGTATCACTGCTAGTCTGCACCATACTGATGCAGAATGAGTAATGCCAGCCAAACATGTTAAAATAATGCATAAACGGTGGACATTTCAGTGGGAGTCTGTCATGACCTGTCACCACAGTCTTAGTATATTGGTTGGGTTATGTTATGTACTTATTTTCTGTTTTGGCACTTATTTTTGTTCCACTTCCTGTTCTGGCTCCACTACTCTGCTTCTGAGCACGGTTTGCCTCACCTGCCTTTGATCACTAATAAGAGGGCTGTATATTTGAGCTTCCCCTTCCTCCCAGTGCTGGATCATTGCTTTTGTCAATCGTTCATGTGTGCTGTCATTACGCTGACAAACGTGTTGTTTTCTGGATGTTTTTCTGTGCTCTTTCCAAGCTGCACTGGTTTTGTTCATTTAATATATTTTTGCCTGCACGCTTTCTCCGCATCTTGAGGTCATAACTACCGCTGCCATGCGGCATTGGGACAGAGACGGTGATTTAAGTTGTCTTAAGTATTCTGACTTAAGCTCTCCATCACAGAACCAATTAAGCGCATACGTTGAGGTACTGCTGTATAATAAACATGTATCATATTATTGTTGTCCCGATACCAATATGTTGGTACCGGTACCAACATTTTTTCGATACTTTTCTAAATTTGGGGGACCACAAAAAATTGCATTATTGGCTTTATTTGAACAAAAAATCTTACGGTACAGTACACATATGTTTGTTATTGCAAGTTTGTCCTTAAATAAAATAGTGAGCATACAAGACAACTTGTCTTTTATTAGTAAGTAAGCAAGCAAAAGCTCGTAATTTAGTCTGCTGACATATGCAGTAACAGTCATTTTCCATTCTATTATTTTGTCAAAATTATGAAGGACAAGTGGTAGAAAATGAATTATCAATGTACTTGTTCATTTGCTGTTAATATCTGCTTACTTTCTCTTTTAACATGTTCTATCTACACTTCTGTTAAAATGTAATCACTTATTCTTCTGTTGTTTGGAAACTTTACATTAGTTTTGGATGATACCACCAATTTGAGAAATCCGATACCAAGTAGTTACAGGATCATACAATGGTGATATTCAAAGTCCTCATGTGTCCAGGGACATATTTCCTGAGTTTATAAACATAATATACATTTAAAAAAAATAAAAGATGTGATGCCAAAAAATATCGATGTAATCATAGTAGCATCGACTAGATACGCTCCTGTACTTGGTATCATTACAGTGGATGTTAGGTGTAGATCCACCATAGGCGTTCGTTTACATTTTGACGCCGATGAGCTACGGTGTGTAGTGAAACATGTTTAGCTATTCCTCGTCCTGCAGGGATGATATTTGTAAGAAACTCCCTTTATTCATCGCCATGGAGGCAAGGATTAGTAATTTAGAAGTAGCTAAAACACTGCCGACTGGGGCTGGACTTTAGCCGCTAGCTAGCCATGTCTTAAAGCACCTTTTCCGGTGGGCATTTCAGTGTTATAACTTCACCTTTATCGTTAGTTTTTAAGCCAAAATGTGTCTGTTCTCCCTTTTCTGTCTACACACTGTGTCCGCTTGTAAGTACTCCGTGATTGTGTGCTACCGAACATGCTCGTCTGCTCGTAAACCAGCAATGACACGACGTGACGTGGCGGGGGGTGCGGCGGACCGGTACTTTTCAGAGGCGAATAAAATTCACTAGTATCGCGGTACTATACTAATACCGGTATACCGTAAAACCCTATATAATAAACCACAGACAGTTTGAAAAAATCTGAAAATGTAATTAACACTAAGAAGTACTTTTTGAATCGTTACGAATACCTGCTTCATATTTTGAACCACATGATAAGACCAATACTGTATGTTTTGACCAAACTATAGCTGTGATTTGGTGCCATGATAGCAAACGGATAGTTTCCACCCCAAACAGCTTTGACTCACTAAAGTCATTGAGGGACTCAGATTACATAATCAAGACGTCTTAGTGAGGACAAACACAACTTATGTGTAATTGTTCATAAACAGGAAATTGCAAATCAGTTTTTCCTACAGTCGACTACCTTGTGCAGGGCCAGGCTAGCGGAAGACAAAGCCTCGGACCCTCTGCTGCACCGGAATGTCATGTCTTCAGATCCAGAGGACATGCTGTGGTTGCGCCTATTCTTTGAGGCTTCACATTTAATGGGACTTATTTCTGATGGAAACATGGAGTCGTCGTTGGTCTTGGTCTCCTCCAGGTACAGACTAAAAGCACTACCTGTCATGGACGCCTGTAAAAGCACAACAAACGACACATATTTTAATGTCACTGAATCTGGCAACAGGTGTCTGTCTGTTGTGTCCGATTTAACAGCAGTTTACACACTCTCCAGATTATGATAATGCTTCATCTGGCATGACCATGCAGTTTGACACTGGTCTGGGAGTAGAGGATAAACCAGACATGGAGACAAGGAGACTGGCCTACCTCAAGCTCCCTGAGGATCTCTGACTGGCCACAGGTCTCCAGGTCCTGCAAAGCCTGGGACCAGAAGCTATCCTCCTGGTTCAGGGTGCCATGGCAATGAGGGGGGCTGATGAATCTATGACAACGCAGTAACCACAACGTGAGAGCAGTCCTGCGGTCTTGAGGCCGGTGCTGCGTTTGAAAGCAGCGTGGGAAATGTAGGTTGTTTTTGTTTGGCTTCATGAAGGAGAGTCCCTTTGAAAGTCTCTCAGGACCACACAGGGGGGTTATTATAAATTCTCTCACATCTTAAACACTGAGCAGTCCAACAGAAAATAATTTAAGAAGTTATTTCTCTTTTTTATGAAACAAAAGTAGAACAGTGAACGAATGTGAGGATAAATGACAAAAAAAAAAAAAAGGTACAAGGAGACACATATGGCTGACGTGTCCTGATGTGTTTCGGTGTGGACATGAAAAAGGTGACACACCAAAGAGCTTGTGGGTAATTAGTAAAGCAGATCAGAGAGAGAATACCTGAGAAAGAAAAGAAAAGGACAGTTTGGACGAGCAAACAACATGAAAGCATCAAATGACAAGCACAATGCTGCTGTGGTGCTTTAACATCTATATCAGTGGTCCCCAACCTTTTTGTAGCTGCGGACCGGTCAACGCTTGAAAATTTGTCCCACGGACCCGTGTTGGGGGGGGTTGGGCTTTATTTACTTTTTTTTGGTCATAAAAAATTACAATCATGTGTGCTTACGGACTGTATCCCTGCAGACTGTATTGATCTATATTGATATATAATGTAGGAACCAGAAATATCGATCCACGGACCGGTACCGGGCCGCGGCCCGGTGGTTGGGGACCACTGATCTATATGACTCACACTGGGCCTTCGGCAAACAACATTGCATAAACAAAGAAGCTTGCAGAAATACATTTAAACAAAATCATAAGGATGACCCAACCGGGAGGAAAGAAAGCAGTGCTCCTACCCAGGCATCTTGTCCCAGTCCTCCTCAGTCAGTCTGCCATCATAGAGCCCTGATTGGTGCATCAGTCCTGCAGTGCTGGACCCCACTGGGCTCCTGTACTTTGTTCGCCTCCATTCATTGGGATTCAGCAACATATCTTTTTGAAGATATGTTCCTTCAACAAGAACAAGATGAGAACGATAACCGATGAGACAATTGTTAAAAATAATTTCAAAAAGTTAAGCATTCACTCACCTTGGGTACTGTAGCCAGCGTCGCATCCTGAGCCATCCCAGGAGCTCATCGCCGAATCAATGCTGGGCACAGTGGCAGAGTAGATCTCTGAGTGTTTACCCAGTCGATGTGAGTCCATCAGTTCATCGTCAAGGTCATTCAAAAAGCCAGCTTCTCTGTCCAGAACCCGCCTGGCGTCGTACTCTGGAAGTTAGCAGTCAACATGGGAGGAACATGTAGTTTATTGAGAGCAGGGGTCTCAAACTCACAGACCTCAGGCCCGTATTTGTGGCCCTTTCTTCATAGACTAAACTTCATAAAATACAGTTACAATAACGGTGCAGACACAAAAATTACGGCATAACACACACCGGGCAACATAAAGAGCAACTTCCTGTAAGCAAGTTTAACTGTTAAGAAAAACAAAAAGTCAACTTTTACCGTAAAAAAACAACATTTTTCAATTTATTATTTTTTGTCCTATTCAGTCGCCAGAATTTTTCCGTAAAATGACCTTGGTTCCATTTTTACAGTATTTTACAGTAAAATTCTGGCGACTGAGCTGCCAGTTTACCGTAAAATCTACATATGTTTTAGTCTAAAGTGTTTTTGACCATGTCGTAGGGAACTCAAGTGTCAAAATACATTATTTTGACATTCAATTTCACTTTTATAGTGACTTAGGGCACAGGTGTCAAACTCAAGGTCCATGTGCCAGATTTGGCCCACTACATATTTTATGTGACCCACGAATGCCTGGAACCGCGACATACCCTCAATAAAAGAACACGTTTGACACCCCGGATTGAAGGCTTACCATATAGCTCATTGTCACTATAGCTGCTGGTAGAAGTAGTTAAATGTTATGTGGTTGAAACGCGATTCTGTAGGAAAAACTGGACTTGATGCGGCCCGGCCTCAACAAGACTACCTGTAACGGCGCCCAGTTAAATTGATTTTGAGACCCTAGATTTAGAGTATCTAAATTGCCCATATACTGCAGGCGTGCACCAGAATGTAACCACTCCCCCAGCCGCCCTCACCTAAGTCAGCTGGGGTCCGGGACCTGCCGTAAAAAAAATAAAAGAACGAATAATAACATGAAATAAATATGAATACATGTCCAATAAGCCAGTGTTTCTTAACCATAGAATCCTCATTACTATCGGCCCATTGTTGGGCCGCGAGCACCCCCTAGAGGGCTGCCAAAAAATATCTGTTTCTCAGCTATGGTCCGTATGTGCTGCAGTGATACTCAGTTGTAATACACGTTTCCACCACTTGTGGCAGTAATGACAATATAAAAAAAAAAGTCTGGAGCTAAAATATAAAGAAGTTTAAGCGCAAAAATTATGACTTAAGTGGTGAAGCTGTATTTTCATTTAACCTTAAATTTTATTGACAGTTTATTTAAGAAATATATATCATTATTTATTATCAATTTAGTTTGAATGTATTTATTTCTTAGCAATGAGTAATTGTATGTAATTGTGCTTTTCATCAGTTTTAATGAATCCCTTCTTTTGGAGTATATTTGATGAGTATTTGTAATCAGCCTGACCAAGGCCTTGGTAAAAATCTGTGATTAAAACATGGTTTTCTACCATTTGACGAAGTTTATCTTGTAAAACTGTAAGTGGGTTAGATATGATTATTGAATACAAAAAATGTGTAATTTTGCATTAATATTTAAGTGGGACCCCAGGACCCTCTGTAGTAGAACCTTTGCATTATGCTGTTATAAACAAAAAATGTTCACTCCAAAACCATAAATGAGTAATTACCACATGCTATTGTTACACAACGGCCCCTTCCATTTGATTATCATATTGCATGCCAACAAACTGATGGAAAAAAAGGGGTTCAATGACAACAAAAATGCTTGGAATAGATGTTTGCATCAAATACTATTAATGTTAATTAATGGATATTAATAAGAACTGCAGTTGCCTGCAGTAAACTTTTTTTCTGTCAACTTTGAAACACATTTAGCAGAAAAAATGATGTGGCCTTGAGTTTGAGACCTGTGTTCTACAGCATAATGTCTTAAAGCATAAGTGTGACATTATTATTCTTGTTAATTGGACAGTAACTGCAGATTAAAGTCATACGACAAGGGTCAGTGTCCCTTTCTCGCCATGAAAAGGCGGGGGCTAACATGAGCTATTGCTCCATCATTCCAAGATAAAAATATGTGGCATATTTGATCATTTCTGCTTATTTACTACGGTGTGTGCTTCCTTGCCATGGGAACGAGGTGAAGCCAACAGGCTGTCGGCTTGTTTCTTGATCTTCAGCGTGACGGACTCCCCGGCCATCTGCAGGAGGTGGATGGCCTCGCTCAGTGTTTTGCCTTTTAGACTGACCCCGTTGATAGCCAGCACGCGGTCCCCTATGTGGATGGCCCCGGTCCTGCAGAGTTTGGAAAGAGGAGCAGACAAGAATACCAGACAGGGCGGGTACAGATAAACAGTCCGGCTGCCAGCGTGCAGACAGACACGGAGAAAGAGGCTTCTTCTAATAGAAATGAGACAGCCACTGTTTATCGTCTCATTCAAGTGAAAACAATGACACACTAGTCATTAGCGTCACGTCTAGGTCAAATGCACATGTTAGTCTTCTTAAATAACGACCTTGACACCTGTGTCACACCGCTCACCTCTCTGCCAGACCTTTCTTGGTGAGACCCGAAATAACGATGGGGTCAAAAGGTTCCTCGGTGCCAGAAATTGTGATCCCCAGAGGTCCGTTATATCTCTTTAGCTCCACTGTGTAGATGATAGAGCCGGACATCTCCAGCTCATCTGGACAAGAACATTCTCTCATGTCACTGTTGTGTAAAACACTTTTTATGTTCAGAGTGCAGGTTCTCTATACCAATGTTGTCCTCGTCTTTCTGGATTCTGAGCTTGACCATGTCCTCCGCCTGCTCCAGGATGTGCATAGCGTCCTCCATGGTGCAGTTCTCAAGACGCACACTGTCGATGGCCAGCAGCCGGTCTCCAGGCTCTAGAGTGCCTGTCCTACAAGCGTAAGGGGACCATACTGTGATTAAGTGCTGCTTCTGACTGGCATTATCAATCTATCAGTGACTCATGGGGATCACTGGGATTGACCGCAACCTCTGCTCCAATCAACACAACTACTCAACTAGTTTTGATCATCAATGCAATTACAAAAGTAGTGTGGCACAGGCACACAATTATTTTGTTCATAAATAATCTCACACATTCTTACATCCGGCCTGGACAACACAAGTACAGTATATGTGTGTACTATTCTGGTGTGTGTGCGTGTGATAAAATAGTATACCTGTGTGCTATGCTGCCTTTTCTGATGTCAGAGATGATGAGGGGCTTTCCTGGCTTCTTACTTGCTGGTGAAAAATAATTACATTATTATTGTTTTCTGTAATCTTCAGGAATAGAAAAAAGTAGCTTGTATCGTGTTTGTATTAGAGTTGGCGAATCTCAATTTAGAATATTGTAGGAAATGATCTGTGCTATAAATTATTACTAAGCACATATTTCTTATGAAGAGCACACCCAACAGTTCATGAAACCCCTAAATTCAGTATTTCATAACATTTGATACTTGTGGGGAAAACTCTAATCAGCAAGTGATCTTCAAAGGCCTCCTGAGACTTTAAAAAGGTACAATGTACCTCCTGAAATAAAATAACTTTTGTACAATATTACATTTTTTTGAGATACAGCTGTTTGTATATAAAACAAAAAGCAAACTAACTAAAATTTGTCCTTCGTGATGAGGATTTTTTTTTAAATACATTTTTTGTAGTTTTTATTTATTTTTATCTTTTTTTTTAGAAATAATCAATATACACAGATTTTATTAAAAACATTAAAGATCTCAGTCAAACAACTAGTGCAAACCCTATAAGAAAGAAAAATACAATTGAATTTTGTGAAAAATAATATTAATGATAATAAACATAACAAAATATGGTTGTGGACACATACATACATTTTCTGTTTCACCATTCCAAGGGGGCACTTTTATTTTTTTCCAAAATATATTAATCTATTTGTGAGATCTTTTTAACATGTTGCCACTCTTCTAATATGTAAATAATGTAGACAAAATAGAAGAAACTCCTCTCATAGTAATCTATTGCAGTCCTACACCACTGCAAACTTTAACCACAAAAACTGGGTAAAGTTACCATCATATTTTTTTCTTCGTTTTAGTCAATAGTCATCATTCAGTGAACATAGTTGCTGGAAAAAAGTGTGAACATTTGAACAATGAGGCCCCCTGCTGGCCAGCATGCTGCCAAACTCACCACTTATGGTGATGCCAAGCTCCATTCCTCTTCGCTTGGGGAGTTTGACATGGAAGGTTCCACTGCTGGGAACCACTGACTCTAATAATCAAAGAATGCAATGTAAATGTCAGCGATTTACAGTACATTCTGTGAATACTTGGTAAAAGGAAAGTAAGACTTTATTATACCTGCAACATCAAACTCAATCTCTACTGAGACCTTACTGGTCAAAGCAGAGTCTCTGAGGAGCTGGTGGGCTTCCTCCAAAGTGCCATCTTCAGTTGGGATGCCATTGATGGACAAGAGTCTGTCTCCTACCTGCAGCAATCCACACCTGCACACGGGAACGCAACATGACACTCGCAAACCAGTAACTAATATGTGAAAATAGCAAGTGCAACACTGCTTCTTTGTAATATAATGTACTGCACAAAGAGTCTCATTGTGACTGTAATTTGATCTAAAACTAATTCTATTGTGATTAACTATACCCATCATCTATTGGATAAATACAGTACCTCACAAACGTTAGCACAACCCTCATAACTTTTCATCAAACAATTTTTTTCTGGAAAACTAAGGAAATTACACTTTGACACAATGGGAAGTAGTGACTGTTGAATAAACGTGTCACTTTGCTGTCCCTTCAAAATATCTCAACACAGCCATTAATGCCAAGGAAAGGCACGGAAAGCCTGTTGAAGTAGTTGAGGCGTACAAATACCTGCATACAGTCTTTGACAACCTGCTAAAATTCTGCTCTAACACGGAGGATATTCTCAAGAAATGTCAGCAAAGAAAATACCTCCTTAGGAAGCTCAATTCCTTCGAAGAACATCCTCCTGACTTTCTACGACTCCTTCATCGAGAGTATCATTATCCATCCATCCATCTTATTCCGCTTATCCAAGGTCGGATCGCGGGGGCAGCAGCCTAAGCAGGGAAGTCCAGACTTCCCTCTCCCCAGCCACTTCGTCCAGCTCCTCCCGGGGGATCCCGAAGCGTTCCCAGGCCAGCCGGGAGACAGTCTTCCCAACGTGTCCTGGGTCTTCCCCGTGGCCTTCTACCGGTTGGACGTGCCCTAAACACCTCCCTATGGAGGCGTTCGGGTGGCATTCTGACCAGATGCCCGAACCACCTCACCTGGCTCCTCTCGATGTGGAGGAACAGCGGCTTTACTTTGAGCTCCTCCCGGATGACAGAGCTTCTCACCCTATCTCTAAGGGAGAGCCCCGCCACCCGGCGGAGGAAACTCATTTCGGCCGCTTGTACCCGTGATCTTGTCCTTTCGGTCATGACCCAAAGCTCATGACCATAGGTGAGGATGGGAACGTAGATCGACCGGTAAATCGAGAGTTTTGCCTTCCGGCTCAGCTCCTTCTTCAACACAACGGATCGATACAGCGTCCGCGTTACTGAAGACGCCGCACCGATCCGCCTGTCGATCTCACGATCCACTCTTCCCTCACTCGTGAACAAGACTCCGAGGTACTTGAACTCCTCCACTTGGGGCAGGGTCTCCTCCCCAACCTGAAGATGGCACTCCAGCCTTTTCCGGGCGAGAACCATGGACTCGGACTTGGAGGTGCTGATTCCCATCCCAGTCGCTTCACACTCGGCTGCAAACCGATCCAGTGAGAGCTGAAGATCTTGGCCAGATGAAGCCATCAGGACCACATCATCTGCAAATAGCAGAGACCTAAACCTGCAGCCACCAAAACAGATCCCCTCAACGCCCTGACTGCGCCTAGAAATTATTTTCCATAAAGGTTATGAACAGAATCGGTGACAAAGGGCAGCCTTGGCGGAGTCCAACCCTCACTGGAAACGGGTCCGACTTACTGCCGGCAATGCGGACCTAGCTCTGACACTGATTATACAGGGAGCGGACCGCCACAATAAGACAGTCCGTTACCCCATACTCTCTGAGCACTCCCCACAAGACCTCCCGCGGTATCATTACATTCTCCTTAATCTGCTGGTTCCACTCCACCAGCCTCCAGAACAGAAACCGCCTGCAGAACAGGGTCAAAGTCTGTTCTAAAATCATTGGACTTCCTGTAAGGACTCTGTCTACCATCTACGAGCAGCAGACACTCGAGTTAGCAGGTCGGATCATGCAGGACTCCTCACACGCTCTATTTACAGAGTTTGAGTGTTTCCCCTCAATATGTCAGCTTCCTTGTCCCTACTGCAGGACACAGAAGAGCAGCCTTTGTCCCCAGGGCTGATCCCCCTACACTCCCACCAACCTGCCCCTAAACCCTTATGACTTTTTTCTTATTCTGCTTACAGCGGACTTCATGCACTACGGTCACTTTATTATTCTTACAGTATTTAATTTATATAGCTGTAGTATATTTTTAATCTGTCATGCACCACAATCACTTCATCTAATATCTGCCTACTCGCACAGAGCTCTGTATGTATGTAATGTATATGTTTTTATTTAACTATAATTTTGTGTTTCAACTTGAAATTGTCGCTCATTCACTGCTCTGTGTCCCTCTTAATTGCCCCCCGGGCACAAATTAAGTTTTTTGAATTTGAATTGAATGGAGTGTCCCGATACAACTTTTTCACTTCCGTTACAATACAGATATTGGAGTATTGGATATTAGTCAACTTTAGTCCGATACAATATCAGCACGAATTATAGTACATACTTTTATTATTAGTAGTGTGGAATGTTAGAAAAGGTTTGAACAAATGGAATTACTAATTGTCCAATGGTACGTATGAAAAACACTAAGCTTATGACAGCTTTATGCTTTTGAAGTGAAGTAATTACTTTTTTGGCAACACTTAGAGCAGTGGTTCTCAAACTTTTCTTATTTTTACCAAGTACCACCTTAGAAAACACATGGCTCTCCAATGATCATGATAATGACCAACATTAAAATACGGTAGTGTAGTAGGCCAAAGTATTTATTATAAACAAGGCAGAACTTTTATTTAACAAATATATTTACACTCCAAATATTTGGAGTATAAATATTTGGGGTTTTGGCACCAACCATTGAACTTTATCTGACCAATCTAAGTCTATGAGCACAAACTGATGAAGCCTACTCAGATGAGCGGCGAAACATCTTCCAAGACAAACCAAGCAGGCTGCTAGCGTTAGTCAAGCTCGCTGCGGGCTACAAACAACGCGCAGTCTTGTGAAAAAAAGCATGTTGTCTGTTTACTTTTAGTCTTGGATAAGCACAAAAATTACTGAATATTATTTTTGTAGAAGTAGCGCAGTGATCCAAGTATTTAAAAGTAATGATGGGCTTTTTTTTCCAGGCAAACATAATGAAACAATGCTGAGCACCCTCACTCCATCTCGGACACATAGGAGATGAAAGCCGCAGTTTATGTGCAACTTAAACAGAAAACACTAAGCCTTAACAGACTTTGCATTATGAAATTATTCACCGGTATATAAACTGACTCCTTTGACAATTATATACAGTATACAAGTTTGGCTACGAAAATGGCAGCAGCTTACTCGAATCTCTTGTCCATTGGACGAGCTCATATGGATCAATTTCACTTATTTTTTGAGGTAGTGAGAGTTTGGATTAGGGTACAGTTTGTCTCAGTACAGTCGCTGGATTTTTTATTTTATTTTGTACGATCCATTAGTCCAGTTTGTTGCACACTTTTACATGACTGAGGGTCCAGTACAGCCATGAAAACAAACGCTTTTGACAACAAAAATGTCTACTGCGGCCCTACAGTGCATTGCGAAATCACATGCTAAACATAACATAAATTGAGCTATTTGGCCACAATCCCCAACAATATGTTCGGAGGAGAACAGGTGGGGCATTTAATCCCAGGAACACCAAACCTACCATCAAGCATGGTGGTGGTAGTATTATGCTCTGGGCCTGTTTTGCTGCCAATAGAACTGGTGCTTTACAGAGAGTAAATGGGACAATGAAAAAGGAGGATTACCTCCAAATTCTTCACATTTAAAATCATCAGCCTGGAGGTTGGGTCTTGGGCGCAGTTGGGTGTTCCAACAGGACAATGACCCCAAACACACGTCAAAAGTGGTAAAGGAATGGCTAAATCAGGCTAGAATTAAGGTTTTAGAATGGCCTTCCTAAAGTCCTGACTTAAACGTGTGGACAATGCTGAAGAAACAAGTCCATTTTAGAAAACCAACAAATTTAGCTGAACTGCAGCAATTTTGTCAAGAGGAGTGGTCAAAAATTCAACCAGAAGCTTGTGGGTGGCTACCAAAAGCGCCTTATTGCAGTGAAACTTGCCAAGGGCCATCCATCCATCCATTTTCTACCGCTTGTCCCTTTCGGGGTCGCTGGAGTCTATCTCAGCTGCATTCGGGGGGAAGGCAGGGTACACCCTGAACAAGTCGCCACCTCATCCGAGGGACATGTAACCAAATATTAACATTGCTGTATGTATACTTTTGACCCGGCAGATTTGGTTACATTTTCAGTAGACCCATAATAAATTCATAAAACAACCAAACTTCATGAATGTTTTTTGTGACCAACAAGTACGTGTTAAAATAAGAGTTGTAGAAATTATTGGAAACTCAAGACAGCCATGACATTATGTTCTTTACAAGTGTATGTACATTTTTGACCACGACTGTATAGCGAGTGGTTCCCGGTCTTTCTGTGTGGAGCTTGCATGTTCTCCCCGTGACTGCGTGGGTTTTCTCTGGGTACTCAAGCTTTCTTCCACCTCCAAAGACTTACCTGGGGATAGTTTGATTAACAACAACAAATTGGCCCTAGTGTGAAAGTGAGTGTGAATGTTGTCTATTTGTGTTGGCCCTGCGATCAGGTGGCGACTTGTCCAGGGTGTACCTTGCCTTCCGCTCGAGTGCAGCTGGGATAGGCTCCAGCACCCCGCGACTTTGAGAGGGATAAGCGGTTGAAAATGGATGGATGGGTTGTGTTTGGAAAATAGACATACTGTATGTATGTTACCATGTTTAATAATGTCGATACTTCGATGCATACATACTTTGTTATGTATGCTTATCTTTTGCAATACTTCAAAGATACACTTAATGGATGCATTTCTGGCGCTTTTTTTTTTTTTTGGCGAGGCACTGCACATGAAACGTAACAAGGTCAAGTGCAAAAGTATGTGCCATTATGAAGATAATGCTCAGTTCTGACGGTCACAGAGGTATATGTTTATCATTGTTATTGTATCGTTTACAGTGATGCAGAATGACAAGGAGATGTTGCAAATGTTTTAGTCAATGTATTTACACTCTATGCAAATGTAAGGAATGCATATGCAGTCACATGTCATCCACAGAATATGAGCTAAAATTGTTTTCATTAAATAATGTTTTCCAGGCCAAGGACCTCAAAACTGATGGAGGAATGTAGACAGTACCACCTACTTACTGTATATATATTTCATATATTGGGTTTTAAATGAAATTGGTATTAAATGGAAGCTTGAGGAACACTATTAGTATAACTAAAGAAGTTAAAAGAAAGCAAGCGACAGCAACACCTAAGTTACATAAATCATATTAAAGAGGAGAAGACTTAAAATCGGAACTGCACTTTTTGGGGAATGTTGCCTATTGTTCACACATAATGAGAGACATGACAATGGATGTTTTATAAAATTGTTTTAATGCATTATAGATATTAAATAAATGTGATCAAAAGTCCGCTTACAATGGAGCCTATGGGAACCGTTCAATTCTGCCTATAAAGCTCTTAAAAAACATCCAAGGACCTCCATTAGGGGTTTATACATGATGCAAGTACATATGTACTGTAGTAACAGGCACATTTCTAAAAACATTTAATATTTACGTATTTTGAGCATTTTAAACATACGCGGCGGATTAATTTCCAAAACGCATCACAAAATTAGCTTTTTTTTTTTATCTTCATCACTGATTATGACTCACTGGAGACTTTATGAGAGCCGACAAACACAATAAAACATCACTTACTGTACAACGTCTGCTGTCATTAGGATGCCGACTGCTAGGATGTTCATATATTCCCATTTAGATGAAAAATGTCTCATAATCCTTGTGAAGAAACAGGCTGGGGGGAACAAGCTCTTTTCGTGTCGTTTCAGTTCCAGGTCCTAAATGGCTGTTAAAGTGTCCTAACTTGTCGGATTACATCCCCAGCCATCTACTTTCCAGGTAAAATGCATTATTTATGACCTACAATAAACTTCCAAGGAGCAGGGAAGCGAGGAAACAGCAGACCACTCGATGATATAAAAATTGGCACACACGGTAGTGATCATGGCACCGTTATAAATAGTTTGTCTTCATTAGTGCTTATAATAGCAATATCAACAATACTTGGTTAATATTGAAGTCACAAAATGTAATTGGTGTATTGTTGGTGCTTTTTGAATGGTTATTTATCGGATTTTATGGTCGGAATAGTGGAGCTCACTTTTATTTACGTTTAATATTTAGAATGCATTAAAAAAAAAAAAATCATCAGTCATGCCTTTCATAATGATTGTGAACGGTAGGCAACATTTAAAAAAAAGTGCAGTTCCCCTTTAAAGGGTTGCCTTGAGGAACACCTCAGTTGTGCAAATCACAAGTTTGGACCCCATTGTTCTATATTTTCTAGCAAGGTTCAAATATCAATGCAAGGATCTGCCAATATGTTTACAGTGTCCCAAGTTCCTCTATACAACACGAGCACTCGAGTGTTTTTAGGAATTTGCTGCGAAAATGTTTGTCTCCCAAGTTTTAAACTGAACTTGGGGACCGATATGTTGTCATTCCCGGGCCGGATTTGGCCCCAGGGATGCCAGTTGAATAGTCTTGCCTTAGGGGTCGCGGACCCCTTGTTGAAGATCTCTGGTACAAAGTACGTAGGCTTTTCATAAACCTTTTGAATAGTAAGCTTATCTTCCAAAATAGCATCACACCTACAACATGAATAAGACCCAAACTGTGAGGACGTGAATCCTTGTCATCAAACATGAATTTACTATCACCACCGCTGGTGCATGATTAAGCTTGCATGGAAGCTGACATCACAGTGGGAGGCTGTACTCAAGGCACTCCTGTCCCACTGCTGCTTGACGTAATGGTGTCACACAAGGGAGATTAACCTGTGTTGATGGTGCAATCACTATTGTTACTGTCACAGTACCCCACACTGAGCCAGGCTACACAAAGAGATTTTTATTGGCCTCAATATGGGACAAGCGGTAGAAAATGGATGGATGGAATATTTATCTCCTCAATTAAATATATGCACTTAACGAGTACTTTAAAAGCACCACATTTGGTACATTTTAGCACCAAGTTAAATGGAAAAAACAAACATGCACACATGTAATATTAAAGGGAGTTTGTGTTCATGGATGAAATTGTTTGGATGAAGAACGAAGGAAAAACTGCATGGATATTTTTTTCTTCAGTTATTTGTCTGTGGGCCTGACTTGTATCAGTGTGATGCATTTCTAATGTGTCCGCCTTCAAACCAAAGACTCATGAGGCTAAAATTAGCCTGCTGGTGTGTCACTGCCAGCCGGAATGATTAGCACTACAGAGCACTCCAAGTTCAAGGTGACTCCCTATATAATTTGTATTTCCTCTATGAGGTGTCGTGCACATTACCTCTCAGCCGGGCTGTCGGGCTCGATAAAGCGGATGACGGGGGGAGCAGAGAGGGTTTCTGTGGCAAAGACACCCCCCTGCAGCTGGATCCCAAAACCTGTGAGAGTATCCCCTCTCAGCATGACTTCGATCACTTCCACATGAAAAATCTGACCTCCTGGGCCCACAGAGCTGGATGCCAGCGACACTGAGGGAGTGAGGATGACATGTTAATGCAGAATATGAGAGACTGTGGACAAGCAGCAAAATAACATGGTGATAGAGAAGAAATTAATCACTGACGTCAATCATCAGCAAAAGGACACACTGACTGGATGAAACCGGAAGGAAAGCTGATGTCTAATTTCTAACACTAATTTTAACCCTTATGAAACTAAAAATAGCCAATCTACCGAAACAGCAACAAAAACAGTCTTTGCTGCATTGGTCACCACATGTCATGAAGAATGCCTTACTATCAGTCAAGTCTCTAAAAAGCTTGCACTGTTCACTTCAGTGACAATTTCGCTCATTAAGTACAACATTTTAATCATGAGTCAATGATTTAAACTGGAACTGTCAAAATCAAAAAGTAAACTCATGTGATTAAGCAGGAAGTATGTGCTCCAATCACTATCACAAAAAAATAATAGTTGTAGAAATTATTGGAAATTCAAGACAGCCATGACATTATGTTCTTTACAAGTGTATGTAAACTTTTGATCGCGACTGTATATGTGCTTAGCTTCAGGTTTTTCCCTGGTCTCAAACTAAGACTCCGTCCCCAGGAGTTTAGTTTGGGACTTGCTTTTTTTTCTTCATGTTTATAATTTTTTCTACCTTTTTTTTTTTTTTTACAAAAGCACCGCCCCTGTAGTAACTCGATCATTGTTACCGTTCTATCCACTCTGTAACTGTATATCTCTTTTTGGATGAGTTTGTACTGAAAATTTAATTTTGTTGTACTTTTTTAAGTAACAATTTTAATGACAATAAAGTTCCTCCATCCTACTCCGTGTCCCAAAGACACAAATTAGAAGTTTATTGCATGTGTAAAGGTTGAGGTTCTCTTCCCAAACAAATTTTAGCTTTTCATGGTCAACAATATATTTCCAGTACACATCTCCTGTATTTCCAAATTCCCCTTAAATGCAGCACAAGTTTGATTTTAAGGAGGCAAAAAAAAAATCCTTTAATAAGAATTTTGTCATACGTGAGCTCTTGTGGTCCTTCTTTCTGTTCCTCCTCCTGCCCGTTGAAATGCGCGGGCTGGTGGGCGCCATAGGGCAGGGCAGCGTACTGCTCCCCTGGCTGCTGAAGCCTGACGTGGCTGTGGAGGAAGGGGAGAAGCCACCACTCACCAGAGCTGCAGACATAAGACATTTGTACTGTGCTTATCCAGAAGCCGGTGTAGCTAAGAGCGTGCTAAAAGTTTCCTTCTCGGTCAGCTTGTGCAGCACATAAAAAGGAAAGTTCACTTCGATGTTTGGAGACAAGACAGAGCAAAAGTGAGGAAAAGGCTCCTGCGATGGTGTCTTGCCAACAGCAAAGCTGTCATGAATGATCACTTACATTTGCAGTGGTCCTGCTGGTTGTGTGAGTGGCCTGGGCTGCTCCATGTCTTACCATGGCTGGCATGTGGGGGCAGGCAGAAGTTGCTGCTTTGGTCCCAGTGATGGTGGCTGCTCTTCTGCACTTTTACTGCAGTGGTAAAGAGGCACTTTTGAGTAAAGCAGACCTGCTCTTGTGTTGTGCATGTTCAGAAACACTCTCCATTAAATCACAGGTCTAAAATTGGAACAAAACATGCACACTGTCTGGAGGATTATTCAAAGCACAGTAATTGAAATTCAATGTTTTTCATCATGGTGCACTAAGCTAGGTGAAATCATTCGGTTTAATGTAAGAATGTTTGACAAAGACAAATATGAGAGGTGTAGAAATGCAACCTTACTTCTACTAGCAAACTTCCAAATAGCTGCGTTGAAATTAGAGATCATATTTAGGATGTCATTTTCAAGAGGTGCGAAAAGGTGGCGCGCTAGTTGAGTGCTGGGCATGATGCCGATGTCCTGCAGCACTATGGCTCTTGGAAGGCATGAGGCTGGACGTTAATGGGCACAGCTGAATGCTTGATGCCTAATGAGGTGCCATGTTTGATTGGCTGCATCTGACTGCTCTTGACAGCACTCGAGGAGAAGTGAACTCGGCTAAAGCTGAGAAGTAAGAAATGTCAACGGAGGAGGCTTTGCAGATGAAAGTAAACAAAAAAAAGATGTGTCTGACAAACTCAAGAAGTGTGTTGCACAGCATCACAGGTGCATTAAACCACAAATTGAAATTGCAACAGGTATGAAGCCACTTCACGCAGAGAGGGCATATAAATAGTAATATTTCTTCACAGCACTTTCCATGCAGAATGTAGTTGACAATAAAAATAGAAAAACATAGTTGTGTAATCTTTCATTTACAATGTTTTTTTTAAAAAGCTTATTCGATAAAATTGGCCAAAATGAAGCATTTTTTAAAGTTAAAGTTAAAGTACCAATGATTGTCTCACACACACACTAGATGTGGTCAAATGTGTCCTCTGCATTTGACCCATCCCCTTGTTCACCCCCTGGGAGGTGAGGGGAGCAGTGAGAAGTAGCGGTGGCCGCGCTCTGCAATCATTTTTGGTGATTTAACCCCCAATTCCAACCCTTGATGCTGAGTGCCAAGCAGGGAGGTAATGGGTCCCATTTTTATAGTCTTTGGTATGACTTGGCCAGGGTTTGAACTCACGACCTACCGATCTCAGAGCGGACACTCTTACCACAAGGCCACTGAGTGGTTAGAGTGTCCGTATAGCATTAAAATGGCTAAATGAACAAAAAATATCAGTACTACAGTATCATGGCCACTGATTGGCTCACGTGTAAAGGTGACTAAAGGGTGTTATGTCATGTTTAGAGGGCTCTTACAATGTTGAAAAAACGTATTTAGAAGGTTGTGTTAAGGTATTTTATGCTGTAGTTATGAAAAACATTTTTTACCTAATGATTACTACTTTGCGTAAATCCGTTTATAGTGATTAATTGGTTCCGCACATGACTGCAATGAATTTTCACATTTCCAGAAAGCCAAGGACCACGGGTTTGAACTTCACACTTCACCATTACTCTTACTTCAATCAATCAATGTTTATTTATATAGCCCTAAATTACGAGTGTCTCAAAGGGCTGCACAAGTCACACCGACATCCTCGGCTCAGATCCCATACTTGGTATAGTATATTACGGAGAACCAGCATCCTCTACAGTAGACATTTGCTTTTGGTCTATTTATTGTGTCAGAGTTACAAGAGCGCTGTGTTCTTTTTGAGGACATTCTGCAGAAAAGCGAGTCAAAGATCATCGCTATGACAGCATTCTAGTGTTTTTTAAGCAGCTGCTGCAAAAATGTGAGTCCCACAAGTTTTTTAACTGAACTTGCGGGCCACCAGTGAATAGCCTAAATCAGAGGTCCCTAAACTTTTTGACTCGGGGGCCGTATTAGGTTTAAAAAATTTGGCCGGGGACCGAACTGTATGTGTATATGTATATGTATATGTATATAATATATGTATATATGTATATATATATATATATATATATATATATATATATATATATATATATATATATATATATATATATATATATATATATATATATATATATATATATATATATATATATATATATATATATATATATATATATATATATATATCGTATTTCCTTGAATTGGCGCCGGGAATATAGTATTCGCCTGCCTAGAATTACAGCCGGGTCAAACTCGTTTCGCAAAATAATTAGCGCATGCTTGGCACTTCCGCCGGGTCAAATATGAGTCATTAAATGACTCCCGCCTCCTGGTGGTAGAGGGCGATAGTGATCCTTCTTGCGACTACCAGTACTGCAGGAGACAGGTACTGCAGAAGAAGACAACAAGCAGCAAGCATGAGCAGCAATTGTTTGCTTGCACTTTTAACATGGAGGATTACATATCTAAAATAAAACAGTTTTCTAAACTGGACTTTCAATCGAAGCAGGAGGTAATAATTAAAGGAATATCTCCAGAGACTTTTAAAATTGAAGAAAGATAAGAAAGACTGCCTTTGATCAGAAGCAGCTGCACATGGACCCATTTACAAGTAAAGGTAAGATCATAATAACGTTTTTTTTTATTAAATGTGCTTTTCATGATAATGTATGCGCCGGAGTGAGAAGAGGTTTTAAAATAATTAGCGCATGCTTGCCCATTCCGCATGGTTTTGGTAACCGCAGGAGTGAGAAGAGGTTTTAAATTAATTAGTGCCCCTGCGGCTATTCAAGGAAATACGATATATATATATATATATATATATATATATATATATATATATATATATATATATATGTATATGTATTAGGGCTGTGAATCTTTGGGTGTCCCACGATTCAATTCAATATCGATTCTTGGGGTCACGATTCGATTCAAAATTGATTTTTTTTTTCAATTCAACACTATTCTCGATTCAAAAACGATTTTTTTCCCGATTCAAAACGATTCTCTATTCATTCAATACATACGATTTCAGCAGGATCTACCCCAGTCTGCTGACATGCAAGCAGAGTAGTAGATTTTTGTAAAAAGCTTTTATAATTGTGAAGGACAATGTTTTATCAACTGATTGCAATAATGTAAATTTGTTTTAACTATTAAATGAACCAAAAATATGACTTATTTTATCTTTGTGAAAATATTGGACACAGTGTGTTGTCAAGCTTATGAGATGCGATGCAAGTGTAAGCCACTGTGACACTATTGTTCTTTTATTTTTATTTTTATAAATGTCTAATGATAATGTCAATGAGGGATTTTTAATCACTGCTATGTTGAAATTGTAACCAATATTGATACTGTTGTTGATAATATTCATTTTTGTTGCACTACTTTTGGTTTGTTCTGTGTCGTGTTTGTGTCTCCTCTCAATTGCTCTGTTTATTGCAGTTCTGAGTGTTGCTGGGTCGGGTTTGGTTTTGGAATTGGATTGCATTGCTATGGTATTGCTGTGTATTGTTTTGTTGGATTGATTAATTTAAAAAAAAAAGAAAAAAAAGAAATAAATGCTTTTTTTTTTTAAATTTAAAAAAAAAAATCGAATTTTTAAAAATGAAAATCGATTCTGAATCGCACAACGTGAGAATCGCGATTCGAATTCAAATCGATTTTTTCCCACACCCCTAATATATATATATATATATATATATATATATATATATATATATATATATATATATATATATATATATATTATTTCTCGCACTCTAATTGACTGAAAGAGCGTGCACTTGCCGCGCGCTCACCCAACACAGCGGCGCGATGATATCATGTTATCGATGGGAAAATGCACTTTTAGACAATATGGTTTGCCTTAGCATCTAGGAGACCCAGAGAGCGGTAGAAAATGGATTAGAAAGGACGGATTTTTAAAAATAATATAAAAATATATATATAATATATATATATATATATATATATATATATATATATATATATATATATATATATATATATATATATATATATATATATATACATATATATATATATATATATATATATATATATATATATATATATATATATATATATATACGTTAGGTCAGGAAAAAATCACAAGAGGCTATATCATTCCTACAAGCCTGTTTCACAGGTTCGTTACATTAGCAGCATTACTAAAAAAATATTGCAACTGTAAAAAAGGAGAGGACTTAAAGGGGTGCCTTGAGGAAAGCCTCACTTATGTAAATCACAAGTTTAGACCCCAGTGTTCTTTGTTTGCTAGCAAGGTTAACATGTCAATGCAAGGATCTGCCAATGTGTTTACACTGATCCAAGTTCCTCTAAACCAGTGGTCCCCAACCACCGGGCCGTGGCCCGGTACTAATCGGTCCACGGACCGGTAGAAATAAAAAAAAAAATATATATATATATATTTTATTTTTTATTAAATCAACATAAAAAACACAATAAATACATTATAAATCAATATAGATCAATACAGTCTGCAGGGATACACTTCGTAAGCACAGATGATTGTATTTCTTTATGAAAAAATAAAATAAAATAAAATAAATAAAAAATACCAAACCCCCACCCGGTCCGTGGGACAAATTTTTAAGCGTTGACTGGTCCGCAGCTACAAAAAGTTTGGGGACCACTGCTCTAAACAACAGGAGCACTCCAGTCATTTCAGGAATTTTCTGTAAAAATGTTTGTCTCCCAATTTTTGAACTCAACTTGGGGGCCATTATAGTGTCATTCCTGGGCTTGATTTGGTACCCGGGCCAACAGCTTAATAGCACTGCTGTAGACTATATTGTCTGTAAGGGAATGTGAATGGTTGTTTGTCTGTGTGTGTCCTTTGATTGACTAGTTAACAGTCCTGGGTGTACCCTGAACTAAGCTGGGCTAGGCTCCAGCTCACCCGCAACCCCAATGAGAACAGGTGGAATGGACGGCTGCTATTTATTATGTGAATTGCCACTATCATAAAATATGTTACGTCAGAGTGAACATCTTGCAAATATTTCTGCTGCAATCCAATGCTCTTTTCGATGTTCATCTTCCAATACATCATTCAAATTAAACCAACTGATAAGGGGCGGCATGGCTCAGATTTTAGAGCGGCTGTGCCAGCAAATTGTTCCTGGTTCGAATCCAGCTTCACCATCCTAGTCATGGCCGTTGTGTCCTTGGGCAAGAGACTTCACCCACCTTGCTCCTGATGGGTCGTAGTTAGCGCCTTGCATGGCAGCCTCCGCCATCAGTGTGTGAATGGCTGAATGTGATACATAGGTAAAGCGCTTCGGGTATCTATTAATACACTCTATAAATACAGACCATTTACCTTATTGTGTCTGGGATGCAATTCAGTAATGATCTTTTACAGATTCATTAAGCCATGTGGAAGCACGTCAACGGTCAAGGTCACGGTCAAGATCAAGGTTTATTTATTAAGAGCCTTTGAACAACAGCTCAAGCTGCCTCAAAGTGCTGTACTAGTTTGGTTAAATAAAATTACGAAGATCAACCAAAAAATGGTAATAAAATGTATAAAAGATCAAACAGGTTTAAAAAATATATGAAATTAAATAGGTTGACAGTAATCCTGGCTGTTTCCTCAGCGGGGGGTCTAATCTGTGACAATTTGCTCACATGCATGGAGGATTTGCTGCAAACATGGATGACGACACAAGCGTGCATGTGAGATTTTAGCGCCACTGAGAGAAATGACAATGCATGCTTTATCTTGGAGAACCGGCTCTTATCTGATGGAGCTTTTTATTACAGTTGTACGCTAAACTCACCTAGAGGAGAATCTTTAAGAAATGGCGTTTTCAGGCTAGACTGACGTGAAAAATACTCTGAATCTCTTAATGGCCGTATCAATCTCAAATCCCCCACAGGGGATTAAACACACTGCATGTTATTATCACACATCTTGGGGGGAAATGAGCTGTCAAAGTATGGTTTTTATTTTTGTACCATGCTAACACCTTTGCAGAAACGACTACACATTGTACGTTGGAAGGAAAGCTTACGGGAAGGCAGTAAAAAAAACCTACAGGGGCAGCTTTTGTCAGCACACGTGCTTTGCCAAACAGCAGAAAGAAGGTGAATCACTGCAGAGTGGACAACGTGACCAAGGGATGAGGAAACACTGCGTGAAGGGCTGAATTCAGCAAGAAATGTCATCCTGTCTGTTTGTGTCCCACCCCTTTTCTCACATGATAAGCCCCCGCAGCTGCAGACCCACGAATAAGTCTGCAAAGCATGAACATGAGATCTCCCGGGAAAGAAGTGTGCATGTGTATGTACGTTTGTATCCATCAGGAGCCCAGTGTGGAACTCAAGGCAGGGGGGGATTGTGTTCTGTAGTACACACACACACAACTACATACTGTACACACACATACACACACATGCACACATACGCTGACTGATTCC
This sequence comes from Entelurus aequoreus, assembly GCF_033978785.1. Classification (NCBI taxonomy): domain Eukaryota; kingdom Metazoa; phylum Chordata; class Actinopteri; order Syngnathiformes; family Syngnathidae; genus Entelurus; species Entelurus aequoreus. The sequence continues at coordinate 41,498,114 of NC_084737.1, forward strand.
CAGCAGCTGGGAGGCAGCCACACTCTTTACTTCAGCTGCATGCAACAAACGCTGAGAGCGCTTACATTACGTTGAGTAGGGAAATGTGCTTCTTTGACTATTGCAACCTCATTGGATAGATTTGTTCAATCTAATGTGATACAGCTCAGATTGTCTACGGAACATAAATTATGCTCATGTTGAGTAACAGTTATATTTATTATTGTGGTTGGCCAGGGCACTGCAGAATATGTTCATCGTTCTCAACATATCGCTGAATTACAGTTTTTTTCCATTTGCTTACACACAATTTTACTCACTGTGTGTCTTTTTTTCAAAAGATATACACACTTTACCAAACACAACATTCAGTTTTCTTAATCCCTAGATTATTTGCAAAATGACACACTTCGTTCAAAACATATGCCCATTCATCAAAATAAAGCAAGCATTTGTAAAAATGCAGTTTTATTTTCATCTCACTCACACTTCAAATGATAAGACACTATTGGAGTGAGTTACCCACAACAGTGATAAATACAAAACACATTTGTAAAAAACCCTATTTTACTGTAAGAAATCACATGTTTGGGGCATTTTGCCCGACCTTTTTAGCATATGTGATGAATGATTACTGTAACTTGACAAAATATATCGGCAAATCCATAGCAATCCTCATTGTTTACTTTGAAGTGGGCCTATACGTAAGGACCTAAAGAGAAAGTAAAAATATCCAGTAATCTTTTCAAGAACTGCTCAACAATGATGCTGCAAACTGAAAATATGTATTTTTACCACAGTCAGGTAAAGTAACATATCACAGTAGTCAACAATAACATGCAGTACAAATTCAAATCTGAGACAAATAAAAAGGTTTGAAAAAAAATCTGGAGACAAATAAAAATGACAGCATAGACTAGAGTATAGGCTATATGTGCAGACTTAGGCAACAGCAACTCTATCAAGGGAACGTACTCAAAAGCCTCAGTTACTGATTCTAATCATCACCTGCCCGTCTAGCTGGATCAGGCCATAGTATCTCATCCACATCACATGCGATATTCTCATGTAATGTGTGTGTAAAGCATTGTGTGTAATATTTCGCAAACACTGTGAAGCAGAGTCTATGCCTAATATTAGGAAAATGATTGATTGATTTAAACTTTTATTAGTAGATTGCAAAGGAAACAATCTGCACAGTGGTTTTGCTTACTGTGTGTAGACTTTGTTAACTGTGTCACAATTTAAAATGTAATGTTTAAGCAATTGGAAAAAACTGTAATACTGAGATTTACTAATTATTGGGGTCTGTCCCAGGGAACACATAGATCAGGGATTTGCAACCTTAAGTATACAAAAAGCCATTTTGCCTCTAGTAAGAAAAATACATGGGACCCGCAAAACATAACACAGTTTATGAACTTTTAAAATCCTTTAATCTTTATTCAAATTGTACAGGCAAAATCATCTGTCCATGCAGAATTAATTAAGAAATCATTTTATCCGGGTTGTATTCATGGTTCGCTAACAACAGGGTTTGGACCCTCAGGAACCCGACGTCTCTTTCAGTCGCAGTCTCCCTTTTCATTTTCTTTCTCGTTATCATCAAATCACCAGCCAGGACACATTCATGTCCTCACAGACAATTGAAAATTATAAAACTATTTTGAAAAAGGAAAATGTCAACCACTCTGGTACAACACAAAACATCTGCTACATAGGGAGCCATAGCAAGTATGTCACATGTGACCAAGCTGGCATACAGTCAAACTGTGCTACGGTACTTTAAATCGCAGATTCACTACTTTGTGGGTTCATTTATTGTTTGTACCTTTTTTCAGCTTATTGAACATGTTTTGGACCTAAATTAAGTTTTAAATGATGTAATATTATTTTATATTATTATATTGTGGCAATCGATAAAGTTTACCAAACTGTTCTTCCTTTTCCAGGTTCAGGGTGAACCATGCCAACAATAACAGGTGACTAATCTTGGCACTATTTATTTATTTATTTATTTACAGACAGACATTATTGTTTCTTTTGTTAATATTAGAGTCCGTTCTGCAAAATGGTCATCCCTAGAAGCACAGAGCTTATGGACAAGGACCCACAGTTATAAATGATAAATGGGTTATACGTGTATAGCGCTTTTCTACCTTCAAGGTACTCAAAGCGCTTTGACGGTATTTCCACATTCACCCATTCACACACACATTCACACACTGATGGCGGGAGCTGCCATGCAAGGCGCTAACCAGCACCCATCAGGAGCAAGGGTGAAGTGTCTTGCCCAAGGACACAACGGACATGACTAGGATGGTAGAAGGTGGGGATTGAACCCCAGTAACCAGTAACCAGCAACCCTCCGATTGCTGGCACGGCCACTCTACCAACTTCGCCACGCCGTCCCCAGTTAAAATATACATCATCGTATAATATACAAAATACAATACAATACAATATATTACAAAATCTACCCACCAAATACCCATTTACAATTTCATTTATAAATAAAAAAGGAATCTTTAAAGTCACCAAATCAGTCTCAATATCCTATTATTCAAATTTGGTTAAAAGGTTGCATCTTGAAGATCTGCGATAATCTCATCATACATACAGAGGTCAAGACCAAAATTATGCGACTAATGTGAAATCCTCAACCATCAGGGGTGTGCTAACTATCTTCACCGCGACAATCTTAATTTGACCAACTTTTGGCAGGACAACAGAACATATCTTCACATTGGTGAACCATTGACGCGCGACAATGTCAAAAGACAACAGCGGGCCGTAGAATCGAACATTTAGTTCAGGCTAACTGAGACTGCTATCAGCTATCAACCTGTCTGGGCAAGATGGGGCTCAAGTCTTTTGATTCAAGATGCTCTTCATCTTTGACATCAATACCACAGTTTTGGTGTGAGTTATGTGGAATCCATTGCCAACAAGAATGATTGCTAACAACAAAGCTAATGATCGTAGCTGTGACTGTTGACCAAGTTTTTGCAGAACAACACACGCTCGTGGTTTATATGGCAGCCCAGCCCTGGTTAGCCATACAAAGTATTGTGTGACAAAGGATTGCCACGTTGTGATCGTGTTTTAGTGGTCGAGCCACGGCCATAGCAATGGCGCTTGGAGGATCCTTTGGCCTAATGGCACATCTACAGTAGAGCACACTCAAGGCTAATATACAGGTATTGGGTGAAATGAGTGTGAAGGTGATTACTGGTATATGGGTGTTATTTCATGATTAGAGGGCACTAATAAAGTAAAAAAAAAAGTGTCAAGGAGGTCGTAAACATTTGTTATGCTCTAACAATGAAAATATTTGAATTATTAATAATATTCCTACTTTACGGAAATACGTTTATTGCAGTCATGTCCAGTACCAAGTAACCGCAGTAAACAAGGGGAAACTACATACAAAAAATAGTGAACCCTCACATTCACACCTATGGACAATTTAGAGCTTCCAATTCGTCTAACATGCATTTTTTGGGGAAGAGGGAGAAAGCAGGAGTGCATGGACAAGCACAGAGATGTGCCAATTCAAACTCCAATACAGATCTCCAAGCTGTGAAGCAGACATGCTAACCACTGCAGCAACTTTCTGACCGTATTACCCTCACGTCATTACCTGTGTCTTGTGGACGGATAGGAAGTCGGCTCTGACTGGATGGTAGAATTTCCAGTTTTACAACATCAGTGGTGTTGCCCAGGAGCTGCAAGGCCTCTATCAGAGAGCAGTGTTCTGTGCTGGTTCCATCAATGGTCAGCAAAACGTCGCCTGCGTTCAGCGCGCCACACCTGACATGATAGAATAGCAAATGGTGAATGTTTTTGCTAGCAAAACGTAAGATAATGTAAAACAGAAGTGGTTGCCTTACCTTTCGGCCACGCTGGCCGCCTTTATTTTGTCAATAATGATGACGTGTTTGTTCCTGTACATGGCTGTAGTGAGGCTGAGGCCCAGGCTGGATGAGGCACCTTTTACTATTTCCACCAGCAGAGGACCTGAGGCTTGTTGCACTGCCTCTGAAACAAATAACACACACTGGATTTACATTTACAAGTTCAATGATAGTTCAAGTTCAAAATATAAGACTAAAGTTAATGATCATCATGCAATGATTTTTTTTTAAATAAAATAAAACACCTTGAATCAAATAATTTATTGCACCTTGTGTCAAACTAAAAGATTTGTCATGTTAGGCGTTTTAAAAAAAAGTAGTGTTTTAAAAACAATATATTGGTTAGGGATGAGTACCAAATTCAATAGTCTGTCCTAATGACCAATGTTATAAACTCTGCAAATAGTTATAATTAGTTTTGAATAATTTGGAGTGCATCTGTACCATATAATCAATCATATATAACAAATAGTTTTTAATTTGAGTAAATCAGAATCAGAATCAGAAATACTTTATTAATCCCCGAGGGGAAATTAAAATTTTCAGCACAATCCCATTCAAGATCAGACAAACATTACAGGGAGACAGAACAGGATCGCTGACTGGTCTGCCAACTTCCGGCGCCCTTTACAAAAAAAGGTGAGATACAGGTAAACAATGGAGTGGGGGGGGGGGGGGGTGTCCAAGCCTGGGCCCCTGGAGAGGGGGTCCAGACTGAGGCCAAGGGAAAAAACAACTCATAGCCATAGCATACATCCCTCTTACATGTGTGTAAGAGGGAAACATCAAACATTAAAGAACACAAAGGACATTAAAGCCATTAAATGCACTTGTATTTTTACAATACATTCTTTTGTCTGTTTGTATATTTAATTTTTTACATTTTTGATATTCTACAGTTTTTATACTCGGTAACATTTCAATCACATTTCTTTTAACATGTGTTTAAAGGGAACTGCACTTTTTTTGGCAATTTTGCCCTTTTGTTCACAATCATTATGAAAGACATGAAGATGGATGGTTTTTTTTTTAATGCTTTCTAAATATTAAATAAATGCGATCAAAAGTGTGCTTACAATGGCACCTATGGGAGCCGCGCAATTCTGCCTACACAGCCCTTAAAAAAACATCCAAACACCTTCATCGAGGTTTTATATACATGATGTAAGTATATATATAATGTAGTAACATGCACATTTATAATAACATTTAATATTTACGTATTTTGCTCATTTTAAGCATACGCGGCGCATGAATTTTAAAAAACAAACCATTGTTTTCTTCTTTTTTTTTTCATCACTGATTATTACTCACTGCAGACTTTCTGATAGCCAACAAACATAATCAAACATCACTTACTGTACAATGTCTGCTGTCATTAGCATGCAGACTGCTGGGACGTTCATATATTTCCATTTAGATGAAGAATATATCCTTATCCTCACGAAAAAAACAGGTTGGGAGACCGAGTGTCTTTTTGTGTCATTCTGGACAGTTTCGGGTCGTAAATGGCTGTCAAAGTGTACCAGCTTGTTGGAATACCTACTCAGACTTCTTCTGTCCAGGTGAGATGCATCATTTATGATCTAGAATAAACTTACAGGGAGCAAGGAAGCAGCAGACCACTCGATGATGTGAACATAGGGACACAAAGGAGTGATCACGGCGTCGCTATAAATAGTTTGTCTGCATTAGCGCTTATAATAACAATATCACTAATACTTGGTTAATATTCAAGTCACGATCTGTAAATGGAGTATTGTTGGCGCTTTTTGAATTCTTATTTATTGGATTTTAAGGGCAAAATAGTATAGCCCCCATTGGCTCCGCTGTAAGCGGACTTTTATTTACGTTTTTTTAATATTTAGAATGCATTAAAAAAAAATCCATCCGACGTCATGTCTTTTATAATGATTTTGAACGATAGACAAAATTATTCTTTAAAGGGGAACTGCACTTTTTTTTATAATCATAATTATTATTATTATTATTATTATTATTCATTATGAAAGACATGACGACGGTTGTATTTTTTTAATGCATTCTAACTCGTAAATTAAAGGCCTACTGAAATGAATTTTTTTAATTTAAACGGGGATAGCAGATCCATTCTATGTGTCATACTTGATCACTTCGCGATATTGCCATATTTTTGCTGAAAGGATTTAGTATAGAACAACGACGATAAAGTTCGCAACTTGTGGTCGCTGATAAAAAAAAGCCTTGCCTATACCGGAAGTAGCGTGACGTCACAGGAGGTAGGATTCCTCACAATTCCCCGTTGTTTACAATGGAGCGAGAGAGATTCGGACCGAGAAAGCGACTATTACCCCATTAATTTGAGCGAGGATGAAAGATTTGTGGATGAGGAACGTTAGAGTGAAGAACTAGAGAGGCAGTGCAGGGTGTATCTTTTTTCGCTCTGACCGTAACTTAGGTACAAGGTCTCATTGGATTCCAAACACTCTCCTTTTTCTATTGTGGATCACGGATTTGTATTTTAAACCACCTCGGATACTATATCCTCTTGAAAATGAGAGTCGAGAACGCGAAATGGACATTCACAGTGACTTTTATCTCCACGACAATACATCAGCGAAGTTCTTTAGCTACTGAGCTAACGTGATAGCATCTGGCTCAAATGCAGATAGAAACAAAATAAATAAATCCCTGACTGGAAGGATAGACAGAAGATCAACAATACTATTAAACCATGGACATGTAACTACACGGTTAATAATTCTCAGCCTGGCAAAGCTTAACAATGCTGTTGCTAACGACGCTGAAGCTAACTTAGCAACTTAGCAACCGGACTTCACAGAGCTATGATAGAAACATTAGCGCTCCACCTACGCCAGCCAGCCCTCATCTGCTCATCAACACCCGTGCTCACCTGCGTTCCAGCGATTGACGGCGCGACGAAGGACTTCACCCGATCACAGATGCGTTGGCGGCTAGCATCGGTTAGCGCGTCTGCTATCCAAGTAAGTACTCCTTGTTGTGTTGCTACAGCCAGCCGCTAATACACCGATCCCACCTACAACTTTCTTCTTTGCAATCTCCATTGTCCATTAAACAAATTGCAAAAGATTCACCAACACAGATGTCCAGAATACTGTGGAATTGTTCGATGAAAACAGAGCAGTTTGTATGGTGACACATTGGGTACGAATACTTCCGTTGCCGTCGTGACGTCACGCGCATACGCATCATACATAGACGTTTCCAACCGGAAGTTTAGCGGGAAATTTAAAATTGCACTTTATAAGTTAACCCGGCCGTATTGGCATGTGTTGCAATGTTAAGATTTCATCATTGATATATAAACTATCAGACTGCGTGGTCGGTAGTAGTGGCTTTCAGTAGGCCTTTAACATAAATAATTGGAGCCAAGGTCCTCTATTTCGCCCATAAAACCCAATAAAAAAAACATCCAAAAACCGCCAACAATACTTCATTTACATTTCGTGACTTGAATATTAACCAAGTGTTAGTGATATTTTTATTTTAAAAGTGCCAACGCAGACAAACTATTTATAGCGGCGCCATGATCACAAGCTTGTGTGCCAATGTTGACATGATTGACTAATGAGCTGCTTCCTCTTTTCCTTGCTTGTCGAACTTTAGAGTAGATCATAAATAATGCCTCTCACCTGGATAGTAGAAGAACGAGGAAGTATTCCGACAAGTTGGTACACTTTGACCGCCAATTTAGACCCGGGAATGGCAAAAACGACACGAAAAGATGCTTGGTTCCACCCCCCTTTTCTTTGCAAGGATCATGAAATATTCTTCATCTAAACGGGAATATATGAACATCCTAGCAGTCGGCATCCTAAAGACAGCAGACATGGTACAGTAAGTGATGTTTTCTGCAGTGAGTAGAAGTAAGTGATGTAGTTGAAAAAAAAGCAAACATTGTGATGCGTTTTTTGAAATGCTTAAAATTAGCAAAATACCTAAATATTAAACGTTATTACAAACGTGCCTGTGACTACATTACATATATACTTACATCATGTATATTAAACCTTAATGGAGGAGTATGGATGTTTTCTCAATGCAATAGAATAGAGCGGCTCCTATAGGCTCTGTTGTAAGCAGACTTTTGATTGCATTCATTTACTATTTAGAATGCATTAATTAAACAAAAAATACATTTGTCGTCATGTCTTTCATAATAATTGTGAACTATTGGCAACATTCCAAAAAAAAAGGCAGTTCCCCTTTAAACCTACTAGAAGTGAGGTTACCGAACCAAGTTGTGTTTTGTATTGTGTGCAATGACAATGACTTGCTTGCAGGAGCATCCATTTTAGGAGTCTAGCTATTTAACACATGGACTAAAGGCATTGCATGTCAATGAGGATGAGGGTCATTTTGGCATGTAGCTGTTTCGTCCCATTTGGACCGTTATTAATTTTTCACTATTATTTTATTATGAATAAGACAGCAGTGTTCAGCGGGTCATCTTGTCGCTGTAACCTCACTGGAGCTTGGGGGGGACACAGTGCCAAGTGTTTGTCAACTGCTCACATCCAGCATTTTTATATAGGTCATGACGAAAAATAGTGTTTGATCACAGAGCAAAATCCTGTCCAGAGTGGTTGTACACTGTGATAATACAGGAGTGGAGAGAGGGCCACACATCGCGGTAACTCCTCCACGCTTTTCCTGTTGCTCTCGGGCCCAAGTGACTCCCCTGGTGGCATCTCTAGCGCTGACACTCAACCTCGTCCACGCAGCCAAACGGCCACATTATTTACCCTCAGAGCAACGCTGCCCTACCATGCCTCCACATATTCCCTGTGTGTGTGTGCTCACCCATGACAGAGATGTCATACTCAATCAGGAACAAAGCTTCCTGGCCGCTCTGCATCAGCATGGTCAACGCGTCAGCATGCTTCTCTCTGTTTAAAGGCATACCGTCTATGCTCAATACTCTGTCGCCAGCCTTCAGCGTGCCCTCCCTTGAGAAACATGGCAGACAAAGACAGGGAAAACATGAGCGGCCAAAGACGTTAATGTAAGCGTCTCACCACCACAGATCACTAAACGCTTCCACATGTGCGTTTCCTCCCAGGTGAGACGAAGGCTAAGCAAGATAAAAGTCTCTGATGGCGCCTCAAGTTTGTTCAAGTGTTTTGTGCGAACAATTTTCATGCATAGCATAAAAAATGTGCATAGCACATCATGTATGCTCTAGACCAGTCCTTCTCAAATAGAGGCCTGAGGGGGTGCGGTGCGATGCCAGGGTGGCGCTTGTGACCTCGGGAACATGTTTTATTTGCCGTACCAGAATATAATGAAGCGTATGTAGCACTTGGCTTCACTGTAACCACGGTGGGAGACGAGGAAAAACCGGTGTGTTGTTTACCTTCATTTTAATAAGCTTACAATGTATGCAGAGGTATAGTTGTAACAATTTTATAGACAAATTATACTATTTAATGTCTCGGTAAAGGGAGGAGAAGCGCAATATATTTTCTTCTTCCTAGGGGGGGGGCGTAACAGAAAATATTTGAGACGCACTAATCAAGAGCAATGGTTCTCAAACTTTTTACCACCTCAGAAAACACTTGGCTTTCCAAATACCACCATATTGACCAACATTGAAATACAGTAACGTAGTAAGTTAAGTTAAAGTTAAGTTAAAGTACCAATGATTGTCTCACACACACACTAGATGTGGTCAAATGTGTCCTCTGCAATTGACCCATCCCCTTGTTCACCCCCTGGGAGGTGAGGGGAGCAGTGAGCAGCAGCGGTGGCCACGCCTGGGAATCATTTTGGTGATTGAACCCCCAATTCCAACCCTTGATGCTGAGTGCCAAGCAGGGAGGTAATGGGTCCTATTTTTATAGTCTTTGGTATGACTCGGCCGGGGTTTGAACTCACAACCTACCGATCTCAGGGCGGACACTCTAACCACAAGGCCACTGAGCAGTTAAGTAGATCTAAATACCTACTTTTTAAGGATGCAAACACATCCCAGAGATTACAAAGAGGAACATAGATAGGACTCTCTAGAAAGATTGAGTACTTGTCTAGGGCTCCCTGCCTGCGAAAGGCAATGATGAGAGGTATAGCAGATTAGTCTCGCTTAACAAATGGTTAGCTAGTTTTTGTAGAGAACAGGGACTAACGTTTATTGATAATTGCCCCTCTTTCTTGGGCAAACCGGGCTTACTGAGGACGGACGGCGTTCACCCTAATCGGGAAGGCGCCATCCTCCATCCTATTAACATAGATTACTGGTTGAGTCACACTTGACTAACTAAACGAGAGCAAGCTCGGACACAGGCAAATATAGTGCCTGTTAGCCCGGGTGAGCAGTCAGCTAAACTGAAACTAACCAGCGCCAGGCTGGAAAATTCCTACAGACATAGCATTTCTTGTAGGATAATACATAACTCAAATAATGTTTTTTCTGTAGAGACTGTGCCGGAGATAGACATGTATTCTACTGAGATGGAAAATTATGAAGCGTTAAATGTATCGCAGCACCAAGCAAATAATCTCAAGATCCCCATCATATCAATTCCTAGATATGATCAAAATTGTTTAAGGCGCACCACGCGAAATAAACGTAACGTTATTAATATCAGTACTACGGATACCATTAACAACAATGCCTCAAAACAGCCCACTACTTATAATATGGGCTTTTTAAACATCAGATCATTGTCTCCCAAAACACTATTAGTTAATGAGGTCGTTTGAGACAACAATCTTAACGTCATTGTTCTCAGTGAGACTAGGGTTAAAACAATATACATTTTTTCCACTTAACGAGTGCACATATTGCCCGTCCCCTTTAAAGGGGTGGAGGGGTCGAACTAATTAAAACCTTAACCTTAGCCCTAACCTAAGTAATACATTTAAATCATTTGAGGTGCTTACTATGAGGTCTGTCACACCGCTACTTCTCCATCTGGCTGTTATCTATCACCCCCCTGGAACCTATTCAGACTTTATCAGCGAAATTTGAGTTTGTTGCTCATCTAGTGATGCACACAGATAATATAATTATAATGGGGGATTTTAATATAAATATGAATACCCCGTCAGACCCTCTGTGCGTGGCACTCCAACTATAATCGATAGCTGTGGTCTTACACAAATAATAAATTAATCCACGCACTGCAACAGTAATACGATAGATCTAGTCCTTGTCGGAGGTGTCACCACCATAGTTATGGTACTCCCGTACACTAAAGTAATGTCCGATCTCTACCTTATAAAATTTGAAGTTCTGACTCATTTTTAGCAAACTGCTAATAATCAATGTTTAGCAGCCACCACATTAATGTGCAACTACCACTCTTGCTGGAGTATTGCCCTCGGTAATGGCACCCTACCCAAATTATGTGGGCTCTATCGATAACTTCACTAACAACTTTAACGATGCACTGTGCAACGCCACTGATAGTACATTACAGCTAAAGCTAAAAAAGGCTCCTAAAAGGCATACCCCCTGGTTCACAGAAGAAACCAAATTTCTTAAACCAGTGGTTCTTAACCTGGGTTTCGATCGAACCCTAGGGGTTCGGTGAGTCGGGCTCAGGGGTTCGGCGGAGGTCAAAACACACCCGACTCATCGTGTAAATAAAAACTTCTCCCTATCGGCGTATTACGGATACGGCAACAGCAGAAGTCACACTGATTTGCAGGTGTGTAATTTGTTGTGAGTTTATGCACTGTGTTGGTTTTGTTCTTTGAACAAGGGGATGTTCATGCACGGTTCATTTTGTGCACCAGTAAAAAAACATGGTAACACTTTAGTATGGGGAACATATTCACCATTAATTATTTGCTTATTAACATGCAAATTAGTAACATATTGGCTCTTAACTAGTCATTATTAAGTACTTATCAATGCCTTATTCGGCATGGCCTTATTATAACCCTAACTCTCAAACCCTGGCCCTAACCTTCTAACCCTAACCATAACCAAATAACTCTAAATTAAGTCTTTGTTACTTAGAATATGTTCCCCTAGTGTCCAAAAAACTCTAAATTAAGTCTTTGTTACTTAGAATATGTTCCCCATACTAAAGTGTTACCAAAAACATATAACTTTGTATTGAATTAAAAAAAAAAAAAAAAGTTTTATTTTTCACTAAAGAAGGGTTCGCTGAATGCGCATATGAAACTGGTGGGGTTCGGTACCTCCAACAAGGTTAAGAACCCCTGTCTTAAACTATCATGTAGAAAGCTGGAACACAAATGGCGTGTGACTAAACTTGAGGTCTTCCATTAGGCATGGAGTGATATAACATATAAATACACTCTTACCAGAGCTAAAACTAATTACTACTCAAATCTCATCCACCTCAATAAAAACTATCCTTAATATTTGTTTAATACAATAGCGTCGCTAACCCAACAAGGGACTTCTCCAAGTACCTCCACCCACTCAGATGATGACTTTATGCAATTCTTTAAACTAAATCCCTTCCGAGGTTTCTCGTTGTCCTCACTGGATTGAGTTTTTTCTTGCCCTGATGTGGATTTGAGCCGAGGATGTCGTTGTGGCTTGTGCAGCCCTTTGAGACATTTGTGATTAAGGGCTGTACAAGTAAGATTGATTGATTGATAGTTGTTGACTAGCACTTGCTCAAAATAAAAAGTGTATTCTTCTTGACGGTATTATTATTACCGTAAAACCCATGGGTCATATATCCTGGTCAGTCTGTTGGTTAACGTGAGCACTGCTGCCACCTAGCTGGAGGCTTGTGTATTGTTCAAACATGACATGTTAATACTAAAACTCCCCTGCCTCTTAGGACCACCTGACAACTCACTATTTAAGAAGCACTGCCCTAGATCAATGTAGTAAGAAAATCGGGTTATATTTATAACATAATTAACAATTACTATGCCAGTTACATTGTAAGAACAGTTGTTCTTTCCTTTTCACACATAGAATTGAGCAAATGGGTAATGCTACCGTTAGATTTACCTTTCTGAGCAAAGCCTAATGACTAGGTAGGATATGTGTACACAGTTATTAGAGTACAAAACATCATCCATGTTGTCTACACCTGTCAGCTGGACCTGCTGGTCTGACATGGGTCACCACCAGAGGACGAGACCTGCGCCAGTCTTCATGGTAGCCCCCTTGAAAGGAGAAAAAATAACTCAAGATAAATTATTTCATCATAAGATCTTAAAGGGGAAGTTGGGGAATTGCACTTTTTTGTGAATTTTGCCTATAATTCACAATCCTTATGAGAGACGAGAACACATATGTGTTTCTTTTTTAATGCATTCTAACTTGTAAATAAAGTAGCACGGTTGTACAGGGTTAAGTGGGTGTGCCTCACAATAAGAAGGTCCTTGGTTTGATCCCCGGGCTCGCGGTCTTTCTTTGTCGAGTTTGCATGTTCTCCCCGTGACTGTGTGAGTTCCCTCCAGGTACTCCGGCGTCCTCCCACCTCCAAAGACATGCACCTGGGGATAGGTTGATTGGCAGCACTAAATTTTCCCTAGTGTGTAAATGTGAGTGTGAATGTTGTCTGTCTATTTGTGTTGGCCCTGCGATGAGGGGCGACTTGTCCAGGGTGTACCCCACCTTCCGCCCGAGTGCAGCTGGGATAGGCTCCAGCGGTTGAATGGATGGAACTTATAAATAAACAGAAATAAAAGTTTGCTTACAATGGAGCCAATGGTCGCCATAACAACATTGCGTCGATTGCGTTTCTTCTGACCATAAAACCAAATAAATAACCATCACCAAAAAGCGCCAACAATACTTAATTTATATTTTGTGACCTGAATATTGACCGAGTCTTAGCGATATTGTTATTATAAGCGCTAATGTTAAGACCTACATGTCTTACTTTACTTCTTGTCTAATTAAGAATCCAAATTTATGGCTGATTCAGTTCAAAACGCTGTATAAAATGCATTACTATTACGATTGAATCTCATGATTGTGGTGGTCATTTCCCCTTGATCAGTGGTCCCCAACCTTTTTGTAGCTGCGGACCGGTCAACGCTTGAAATTTTGTCCCACAGACAATTTTTTTTTTTTTTTCTTTTTTTTTTCATAAAGAAATACAATCATGTGTGCTTACGGACTGTATCCCTGCAGACTGTATTGATCTATATTGATATATTATGTATATATTGTGTTTTTTATGTTGATTTAATAAAAAAATTAAAAAAATAAAAACTTTTTTTTTCTTTTTTTTTTCTTGTGCGGCCCGGTACCAATCGGTCCGCGGCCCGGTGGTTGGGGACCACTGCCCTAGATGCAGAAGGACGTCAAGAAGCAGCGTGCAGTAGGGCTGGGCGATATGGCAAAACAAATTATCACTATTAATTTATCATATCATTCTATCTCGATTGATATCACAATTTATTTGTTTTAATCAAAGCAGATTGTCTGTCACGGCCTGGGCGCATTGGAATTCGCCCTCATCCTTGCGCACTGCAAGCACCGCAGGACACGCCCCCACACGCGCCGCGCAGACCGCGGCCACACACCTCCACAGCTGGCGGCAATCATCTATCAGCACACCTGCCGTTAATGAAGTAGCTGCCTTCATAAGCGTGGACAACCTGGCATGCCGCGCCGGAATATAGTCTTCAATTGGCGTATAGTAAGCGATCATCCTGCTTGATGCAATCCTGCTCTCTCTGTCTGTTTTCCCTTCCGTGTCTCATTGTCGTGTCATCCTACTGCAGACCTCCGTTCCTGTGTTTGACGTTGCTGTGTGACTCGTCATTCCTCGCCGTTCCCCTGCTTCCCTGACTGCCTCCTTCGTTCCCCGACTCCTTGCTCGTCCCTGGATTCTGACGCCTCTCTATCTCCCCGGATCACCTGCCTGCCCCTGGACTTCCTCTTCTCTCGTGCAACACTTGGTAACACACACTTCAGATAATCTACACAGATAGTCACTCTCATACACTCTTGGAGATTTTAAAATCTCCTGATGATTGAGGGAACCCCTCATGAAACAGGCCTGTAGAGATGAAGTAGTCTTGTGATTTTTTTCCACACATACATATATACAGAATATATATATATATATGTATATATATATATATATATATATATATATATATATATATATATATATATATATATATATATATATATATATATATATATATATATATATATATATATATATATATATATATATATATATATATATATATCCTGTGGGGACTATGTAATGGTATGGTATGGTCTTTATTGTCATTGCACAAGTACAACAAAACTTTGTTTTGTTCGCCCTTCTGGGGCAATCCCTGGCACGGTCCACTGCTGTGTGGGGTTGGCGCTGGGTGTGGTCGGCGATTGTGGGGGTGTTTGGTGGGGCTGTGCCGATGTTCAATGGGTCAATTGGCCGGGCAATAGATGGGGTTGTGATCGGTGGGTTTGGCAGCCTCTATAGTCGCTGTGTGTGTGCGTTGTTGCGGATTGCACCGACACTTTAAACCTTTGCAAGGACTATGAGTCATTCTTTATCTAAACTAGAATATGTCAACATCCGAACTGACGGCATCCCAGTGAGAGCGGACATTGTACACTAAGTGATGTTTTATTATGTTTCTAGGCTCTCATGAAGTCTGCAGTGAATAATAATCAATGATGTAGTTGAAGGAAAAAGGGAACGTTTTGATGAGTTTATGAAATTAATGTGCCGCTGTAAGATAAAATTAGCAAAATGTGTAAATATTACAAGTTATTGTGAATATGTCTGTTACTACATTATGTATATACTTACAGTGTGTATATAAAACCTTGATGGAAGTCTTTGGATGTTTTTTATATTTTTTTAAGTGCTTTAAAGGCAAAATAAAGCAACTGGCTAAATTGTAAGCAGACTTTTTCTCACATTTATTTCATAGTTAGAGTGAGTGCGTTAAAAAAAGAAAAAATATATGTGTGCTTGATAGGCAAAATTTTTAAAAAAAAGTGCTCTTCCCTAATAACAAACGACTATCTTTGACTTACCTCTCATGACAAAACCAAAACTGTTCCCCTCTTTGAACAAACACACCTCTGTGGTTTTGGTTGTGAGCCCTGATGGAGTCTGGACTGCTGGAAAAAGCCTTAGATTATAAACAGGAAATATACAAATCCCGTATGTGCAGAGACACTGATCATCTGCAATGACGTACCAAGTGGAGGCAGCTCGTACTCCACCTCCAGCACAACTCGCTCTCCGATGTTCTTCAGCAGGCTGATAATCTCATCGTGACGAAGCTTAGATAGGTTGATGCCGTTCACTGACTTTATGTGGTCTCCTACATTCAGCTGGTCACTCCTGGGATAGGAGATACTTAATTAGATCCATGTTTCAAATGCCCTTTAGTCCACCAAATTTCTACACAGTGTTAAACTTTGCACTAAAAAACCTTATAACAATTTGCATGCAGACCCTCAGAATGTATCTGTACATGTCATCTCTCATGTGACAGCCTATGTCATCTTGTTACCCATAGCAGACCTAATTAATTGAATTGTTCTGACCCAATTTCTTTTCACACCTTCCAGATCCTGCCAATTGATGCCACAGGCATACAGAAATGATAACAAGCAGAGTTGACTCGCCTGTCATCCAGTCTGCTCTCATCACACAATGTCACCACTATTCTCTCTCCTGTCTACTCGCATAACTCTCCACTCAGTAAATTAGCTAACACATCCACACAAGCATGCCACACGCAGCTTTGTCATCACCAAACGTGACTTTTTCCACATTTTGCATCACAGCTCAAATGCAAATATTACAGTTCCCTTGCGAAATATGTTGATTTTGTTTTTGGAGTCTGTTTATGAGCATGAACTCTGAAGTCATGGTAGTGAGGGCGGGAGTGAAGCTTGAGGAGAGAAGGGTCAGGGGTTCAAGACCCAATTACAAGCACCAGAAGAAGACACATATTGCACCCCAAATCCGTGCACCCTTTGCTCTGAGTCCCACAAAGCACAGGTTTATTGTTGACTAGAATTAGAAGTATTTGGATGTTGATTGAGTATTTTGCCTTTATTTACACATGTAATGGATTTGGGGGAAAAATAATCGGCATGTGATTGAAATGTCCACATTCTGCTGTAATTAAAAGGGTTTGCACAAGTATGTTAAATATTAGCTGAGATAGGTGCAAATGTGTAGCAACGTCCAATTGCTCCAAACACACAAATGATGCAAAACCAAAAACACAAAAATACAATGAAACCAATGCAAAGGGAACATTCTGCACATTACAAGTGCTGCATGTTATGACCTGTTACTCCAGGTCAGGGGTCCCCTATACAGCACCAGCGGCCATAATCCGGCCCGCAGGAAGTTCAAAGTTAAAAAAAATAAATAAATAAAAATATATATACACTACCGTTCAAAAGTTTGGGGTCACATTGAAATGTCCTTATTTTTGAAGGAAAAGCACTGTACTTTTCAATAAAGATAACTTTAAACTAGTCTTAACTTTAAAGAAATGCACTCTATACATTGCTAATGTGGTAAATGACTATTATAGCTGCAAATGTCTGGTTTTTGGTGCAATATCTACATAGGTGTATAGAGGCCCATTTCCAGCAACTATCACTCCAGTGTTCTAATGGTACAATGTGTTTGCTCATTGGCTCAGAAGGCTAATTGATGATTAGAAAACCCTTTTGCAATCATGTTCACACATCTGAAAACAGTTTAGCTCGTTACAGAAGCTACAAAACAGACCTTCCTTTGAGCAGATTGAGTTTCTGGAGCATCACATTTGTGGGGTCAATTAAACGCTCAAAATGGCCAGAAAAAGAGAACTTTCATCTGAAACTCGACAGTCTATTCTTGTTCTTAGAAATGAAGGCTATTCCACAAAATTGTTTGGGTGACCCCAAACTTTTGAACGGTAGTGTATATATATATATATATATATATATATATATATATATATATATATATATATATATATATATATATATATATATATATATATATATATATATATATATATATATATATATATATATATATATATATTTTTTTATTTTATTTGTTATTATTACTTTAAAAAGTCTGTCCTTTCTAATCCATTTTCTACCTCTTGTTACTCTCGGTGTCTCCTAGCCGCTCAGGCAATTCATATTGTCTAAAAATGCAATTTCCCATCGATAACAGCCCGGCCCCTGGCCAAACATTTTTAACCCAATGCGGCCCCCGAGTCAAAAAATGTGGGGACCCCTGCTCCAGGTCATTCTTTGTTTAGTTTTTGGGTGTTTTTCCTGTGTTTTTGGTTCACTTCCTGTCTAGCGCTCTTATTTTGTTTCCACGTTCGGTTTCATTTGTGTCATCCCTTTGTTTCACCAAGGGGTTATTTGTAATTATGTGTTTCACCTGCTGCTGATCCTCGCCCGGGCCCTATTTAAGCCAATCTCACTTGTAGGTTGCTGTGGGATCATTGTTTGAGTTAGTTCGAGATGTGCTGGAATTCCGAACACATTAAGTGATATTTAGATTGTTGCTTTGTACTTTGTTTTGTGTTTAGCTTTCCCCAAAGAGAACATTTTATGCACAGTTGTCCTTGTGTTTTTGGTGCATTTCCCCGCTGCAGTCTTTTTGTATTTTCGTACATTTGGACATTAAATACTCTTGTGCCTGCACGCTGCCTGATGTCTCCTGCATTTTGGTTTCACGACCTTCGCTACAAGGAGCGAACCGAACAGCTGCATATGCCAAAAACACACACAAACCCTCAATAAACTACTTATATATATGAGAAATGTCACAAATTCAAAGACCAAAATGAAAGGTTCCCAGGCTACCAGGGAAGCCAGACCTGAGGGGTGTCATCTTTAGTGGGATTTAAAAACAAAGTTGGCTGATTTTTAAAGAGCGGGATGAAAAAGTGTATGTCTTTTTATATGTTACCATATTACAGAGGAATTGTTTTAAATTATACATTTTAGCCTGACATAAATCTGGCTCCTTAAGCATTTATGTGATTGCAGAATTTTTAATTTGCATTACTTTTTTCGTGTTTGAGGGTTTTTGGGGTTTGTTTGGACACTGCTGGATGTTTGTCCCTATCAGCCTCTGTACATGTACCTTTTACAGTATGTGTAAAACATACTATACTGGCATGAGATCAGGTCACTGACTGAGCCATCGAGCAATACTCAACTACCTTGCCTTCAACTCAGAGGCTATATTATCCCTAAAAGCCTGTTTCACGAGCTCTACCCCGGTATTGAGCATTGTATAACGGATAAACCACAGAAACCTTGACTATATATATATATATATATATATATATATATATATATATATATATATATATATATATATATACACTGTATATATATATATATACAGTGTATATATAAATTTTTTTAACTTGCACTTACAGATGTAGCGACCAACTGTAGTTACTGACAGTGGGTTTCTGAAGTGTTCTTGAGCCCATGTGGTGACATCCTTTACACACTGATGTCGCTTGTTGGCGCAGTACAGCCTGAGGGATCGAAGGTCACGGGCTTAGCTGCTTACGTGCAGTGATTTCTCTAGATTCTCTGAACCCTTTGATGATTTTACGGACCGTAGATGGTGAAATCCCTAAATTCCTTGCAATAGCTGGTTGAAAAAGGTTTTTCTTAAACTGTTCAACAATTTGCTCACGCATTTGTTGACAAAGTGGTGACCCTCGCCCCATCCTTGTTTGTGAATGACTGAGTATTTCATGGAATCTACTTTTATACCCAATCATGGCACCCACCTGTTCCCAATTTGCCTGTTCACCTGTGGGATGTTCCAAATAAGTGTTTGATGAGCATTCCTCAACTTTATCAGTATTTATTGCCACCTTTCCCAACTTCTTTGTCACGTGTTGCTGGCATCAAATTCTGAAGTTAATGATTATTTGCAAAAAAAAAAAAATGTTTATCAGTTTGAACATCAAATATGTTGTCGTTGTAGCATATTCAACTGAATATGGGTTGAAAATTATTTGCAAATCATTGTATTCCGTTTATATTTACATCTAACACGATTTCCCAACTCATATGGAAACGGGGTTTGTAAATGCCACAAAGCATCGAAGGAGATATGATATGCATCAGACTCTTAGGTGACACACAGAGGATGGAGAATGAGAGTGAATCTCGTTAGTATAGTACCATGACTTCATTGTTATGTCTGATGTAAATAAACACACACATAAATAAATTTGTGTACATGTATGGGAAAGTAATCCATGTCTGCTAAATACATTAGCGTACATTTTACTTCCCTTTGTGAAATTAATAAAGAACATAAATAATTCACAAATAAGTATTTTCAAATGCATATATTAGATGGGTTTTATTCTGCTTTGTTTACGGTAAGGGAGAATGTTGATTCGTTGAATCAACTCATAGAAAATTGGACATTATGTTTTTCTACATTTTTGCATTTCCAAACAAACCCTTTGGAGATAAATCACAGTTGGCATCAAGCTGACTTAACACAAAAGTGAAAAGTCTTGCAGGTGCAGCCAGTGTAACTTTGCAGAATGCGCATGTTTGTGCGAGCAGATCTAAGCGGTGCAGACAGCCGAGCATGGCTGCAAGCTCTCAGACGCATCACCGAGTGCATGCAGATCTCACCTGGCAGCCAGCCCACCTGGCCGTAGGTTTGACACTCTGGGCTTGCCGTCCTTATCGGAGCCTCCGGAGATGGTGAGGCCGAGGTTGCTGCCTTCCCTTTTCATCAGGTCTACTGTGGTCACTCCTCTGTACTCTTCTGTGGAGCGATGAAGGACCACACACAGACACACGGTTATCATCGCCGTCAAATGCACTTTCTACGTGCAACAATATCTGACTGAGGATGTAGGTGGTTGCAGATGCATGCATCACCCGACAGACGGAAAACAAAGTGATACACGGTCTTGTTTGACTAAATTGTACCTGAAAGGCTGCGCCTCTGTGAGAAATGTGATTGGTCAGGTGCCGAGGACTGCTTGTTTCCCTTTGAGTATGGTCCCTCATCTGAGGAGACAGCAAGAAGGTATGTTAGGAGGCACGGTGAATCTCTGCGGCAGATGGCCAAATGAGCCAACCATTATGCACCTCATGACAGATGCCTGTATGCGCTTTTAGTACCCTGAACTGCACCTTGGGTAACGTGAGGGCTGCGTGAGAGAGAGAGCAACAAGCCAGCATCCTAACTTGTCATAATACTACCTAAAACAGAATAATCACCCCCAACTAAGGCACCTGAGACCACTGCACTTTTTACGACAAACCCTATGAAAGCCTCAAAATGGTTCAATTGCTTGCAGGAAAGACCCTTGGAAAGCATTACTGTTGTGCGCCACATGAATGCATTTCCAGTGAGAGGCTGCTATGTGACTACTTAAGCCTGAGGATTCTTCTGGAGTAACAGCATGTGGTTAATGGACTGTTTGTGCATGAGAAGAAAATCATCATTTCCATGTCATTTCCAGCTGTTGCCACAACGAGCGTTCAATTTGCTCTGCATGGAGAAAGTGTTTTGATTCCTCCATAGCAGGACTCCTCTTTGACACATAATGTATCTCACAAAGGTCAGTACACCGCTCACAGTTCAGCAACCAGTAGTCAGTGTAGAGTAGAAGAAACAAGTATATTTTTATATGTTGTATTTTGTATTTTTTTTTATATTATAGATTTGTTATCCACTGAAAATTACTCAACACATTTTGGGCTGAATACAGTAGCTGGCAACACAAAAAATATGCATTGCCTACAGTCAAATATGTGAAAGGGGGTTGTCCTGTCGTGGTCTGCACTTGGGAGCTGCGGTTCATTAAGGAAAACATGAATTCTAGCAAATACTGTGACATTGTGAAGCAGAGCATGATCACCTCGCTTGGCACTTTTACAACATGATAAAGAGCCCAAACACACAACGTGCCCTGCTGAGGAAGCTGAAGTTATTTTCAGAGGACATTAAAGGCCTACTGAAATGAATTTTTTTTATTTAAACGGGGCTGGCAGATCCATTCAATGTGTCATACTTGATCATTTCGCGATATTGCCATATTTTTGCTGAAAGGATTTAGTAGAGCACAACGACGATAAAGTTCGCAACTTTTGGTCGCTGATAAAAAAAAAGCCTTGCCCCTACCGGAAGTAGCGTGACGTCACAAGCTGGAGTGCTGCTCACATTTCCCCATTGTTTACACCAGCAGCGAGAGAGATTCGGACCGAGAAAGCGACGATTACCCCATTAATTTGAGCGAGGACAAAAGATTCGTGGATGAGGAAAGTGAGAGTGAAGGACTATAGTGCAGTGCAGGACGTATCTTTTTTTTCGCTCTGACCGTAACTTAGGTACAAGGGTTCATTGGATTCCACACTTTCTCCTTTTTCTATTGTGGATCACGGATTTGTATTTTAAACCACCTCGGATACTATATCCTCTTGAAAATGAGAGTCGAGAACGCGAAATGGACATTCACAGTGACTTTTATCTCCACGACAATACATCGGCGAAACACTTTAGCTACGGAGCTAACGTGATAGCATCGGGCTCAAATGCAGATATAAACAAAAGAAATAAACCACTGACTGGAAGGATAGACAGAAAATCAACAATACTATTAAACCCTGGACATGTACATAAATACATGGTTAATGCTTTCCAGCTTGGCGAAGATTAACAATGCTGTTGCTAGCGACGCCATTGAAGCTAACTTAGCAACGGGACCTCACAGAGCTATGATAAAAACATTAGCGCTCCACCTACGCCAGCCAGCCCTCATCTGCTCATCAACACCCGTACTCACCTGCGTTCCAGCGATCGACGGAAGGACGAAGGACTTCACCCGATCATCCGTGCGGTCGGCGGCTAGCGTCGGCTAGTGCGTCTGCTATCCAAGTCAAAGTCCTCCTGGTTGTGTTGCTACAGCCAGCCGCTAATACACGATCCCACCTACAACTTTCTTCTTTGCAGTCTTCATTGTTCATTAAACAAATTGAAAAAATTCACCAACACAGATGTCCAGAATACTGTGGAATTTTGAGATGAAAACAGAGCTTTTTTGTATTGGATTCAAAGGTGTACCAATACTTCCGTTTAACTAGTGACGTCACTCGCATACGTCATCATACAAAAACGTTCTCAACCGGAAGTTTAGCGGGAAATTTAAAATTGCACTTTATAAGTTAACCCGGTCGTATTGGCATGTGTTGCAATGTTAAGATTTCGTCATTGATATATAAACTATCAGACTGCGTGGTCGGTAGTAGTGGGTTTCAGTAGACCTTTAAATTGATACTGCTTTCCAACCTGTACACTGACTACTCTAAGTCATTTCGTTTCTACAGTGTATTGTCTCTTAAGAAGATGGTGGCTGAAATGTAAGGGGTGTATACTCATTGTTCTTTATTATTGCTACTTCACTTTAGCAGAGCTGCTGTTGGTCATATAAATAACCATATAAGCATGTCAGCACTCACACTGACGATGACCAAGCTGACTTGATGCTTGCATAATCACCTTTTCTACAGTCTGGTATAATGATAGTGAATCCTGCAACAGAGGAAGAGCTATGTCAAGTCCTCGTTGGATCAAAACTTCACAAAGTCCTAATAAGAAGAAAAAAACCTCTAAGGACTACAGACTAGTAAAGCTGAATTAAGGCAGGATTAATGCTATGCGACATCATTGGTTTCACTTTCACAATCTAATGAGATCCAAAGAGTTCTGCAAATTCTGCCTTTAGGTACAACAATGTGTATTGTTGTGAACAGACTTTGCAGTAACTGCAATGGTTGGCGTGTTTAAGAAAAGGTGGAAAAACAATGACAATCCAACATTTTTGAAGAGGGTTTTGTATGTTGCTCAAGGGCACATTAGTAGCTCTTTGGAAGTGAGGTGTGAATTACTAGTCAGCAATCCAAGTCTCTTGAGACAAACCAACTGCTGTCTTACAGACAAAGTCAAAATATTAAACTCCAATGATGATGAAGTTCAGTAATACACCATTGCAAATTAAATGAAAAGCTGTTTTGTCCCCTGCACTTTTTAAGGTCCAAAAATATGATTAGGCTATTGAATGGAGACAAGTCAAACACTAGAGCCAGGTGGAATACAGACGATCAGGCTGAAGTTTATCTCTTTGGACCCCCCTCAAGCTCACTGATAGGCTGTCTGAGGCTGCCTTCTTGCCAACGTGTATATGATTGACAGCGTGCAGCAGCTGACCAGATGCGGGTTGGCCTCCACTCAGCAATATTAATCACAAACAAGTAAGACAAATAAAAAAATCCAAGAAGAGAAAATTTTGTAGACAAGGACTTTGAGATTCCTGCAGCGCAATGGCTGAAAAAAACTGTCTTTCGTGCCGATGGATATGGTTCGATTCCCAGCCGGACATACAAGATAGAACATTTTTTAAACAATTTTTTTCCCATTCATATTGCTTCAAAACATGCATCTAACCCCTTTAACCCAAGTCCTCCTTACGCAAGCCAGTTGTGTCAGTCACACTTCTGAAATCCAAATGTTGTCCCTGGTTATACCTAATGAAGTGCCCCTTGAGCATACTCGTGCATCATTATCTTCAAATGAGTGTTCTCTGTCTGCAAACTGTCCACCTGCATGCATCGTGAAATTGAGAGCTACTTCGTCAAAACATCTCTGACCTGAATCTAAAGAATCCAGAAAAAAAAAAGGTTTTGTTTTGCCTGAGTCAGACCCAACCCACAGAAATATCTCTGTTTATTTGCCCATGATGTAAAGAAAAATTCATTTGCATAGCGTGGTATTTGACACACAAATAGTAGCAGCATGCTCGCTCAAAGGCACAAAGACGTACTGTATATACAGGAAGTGGGTGACACATCACAAGCATGCAAAAGCCTTAATGCCACGCCGATTCCTGGGGGCCTTGACGGTCCGGCAGCTGTCACCGCAGTCAAAAGGCAACGTTAGCTGTAGGTTACACAGACCCTACGTGCTACACGTGACGTGGACCACAACTGTTGTCAAGCCTTCGTCCTTAAGGCTTCAAAAAAGCACCACTTACCCTCAAGATGTTATGCTGAATCTCATTTAGTGAATCCAGCTTGCATTTGCCCAAAGACCGGAATGTCATTAAAATGCAGTTGTGAACTCTATTAAGAATATAAGACTTAATTAACTTTGGATTTAAAGCAGAACACTTCATCCTAGGCTCCTAAAGATGTAGGTTAAATATGTGGCTGGCAGCAGAAATGTTCACGATGAATTCATGTTGCTATTTTCAGATGCCAAACTTGATTCACAAACCCAGCTGACGTGTGGTCTATATTTGTCCACATGGCAGGACCACATGAGGCGCTGGCTGGATGAGCGTAGAGACGCTCAAAATTCCTCCAACATGACACAAGTTTGAACATTCGCATTACGCCTCACGTTGTCTCCAATGCAACACTCCTATTTGACACCCGTGACCCGGTGAAGATGAAAGAGTGAGGGTCTTACCGCTGCTGTTCTTGGTGTCTCTCCTGAGACCACACAGCATGGCTGCAGCTCCCCTTTGCAGTATTGATATGTCCAGCTGAGATTCCTTCCACCTGAGGAGTAAGTTGGTGACAGTTTCACCTGCTCAGGAACTCCATCTTCGGTCCTTTGGCCTTGCTCGAGTGCTCCCTTTTAGTCAAGACCTGATCCTCAAATGGTCTCAGTTGCTATTTCGGTGGCCAAACGTCATATCTACTTGCTTCTGGTTGTCCGTGACATCCAAAGCCAAGAGACAAATGGAGAATTTTCTTGCCAAGAGACAAATGCATAATTTTCTTGCCATTCTCTTAGAAAATGTTAGGCTCTTTCCCCTGGATTTATTATTCCCTCTCCTGCGCTCACACAGACTCACACATCTCTCTTACACACAAACACACACACAAAAAGAGAGAGAGAGAGTGAGGGCTTGCTCTCCACTCTCTCTGCCACAGGGGTTCAATGAGGCGGGAGCACACACACCACTGTCAACTGTTCCCTCCCCCAGCACACACACACACACACACACACACACACACACACACACACACACACCTGCACACACACACACGTGCACACACACACACATCTTTTATCCATTTCGCACCAAGTCAAACACCCTTCATTTCATGTGCACACCCACGCACACACTTGGATTAAACACATCCAAAATGCACACGCCCCACACTCTGCTTAAGGCACAATTAGCACCACCTGCATATTCAGACCGAGCTGAGCGTGCACATGTTCAGGATGAGAACAGCCACGCTTTTGTCACATTTTAGACAGATTTTATTCACATAGTCATTCCTCCATACGACCCTCACCACGTGCATACTTTTACGCAATGAAATGACGGTTAAGAAATCTGAGCCATTTGAACCATCACCAGGCAGTGACGACTCCAGGGGGGTCTTGACCGATTTGTAGGGGGCTATTAAAATAATCGATTTTCATGACGAGTTCTCATTTTTTAATAAAATCAGTTATGATAGACATTACAAGCATCCATCCATTTTATTCCGCTTATCTGAGGTCGGGTCGCGGGGGCAACAGCCTAAGCAGAGAAGACCAGACTTCCCTTTCCCCAATCAGCTGGGAGCAAAGTCTTCCCAACGTGTCCTGGGTCTTCCCCGTGGCCTCCTACCGGTCGGACGTGCCCTAAACACCTCCCTAGGGATATGTTCGGGTGGCATCCTGACCAGATGCCCGAACCACCTCATCTGGCTCCTCTCAATGTGGAGGAGCAGCGGCTTTACTCTGAGCTCCTCCCGGATGACAGAGCTTCTCACCCTATCTCCGAGGGAGAGCCCCGCCACCCGGCGGAGGAAACTCATTTTGGCCGCCTGTACCCGTGATCTTGTCCTTTCTGTCATAACCCAAATCTCATGACCATAGGTGAGGATGAGAGCATAGATTGACCTGTAAATTGAGAGCTTTGCCTTCCGGCTCAGCTCCTTCTTCACCACAACGGATCGATACAGCGTCCGCATTACTGAATATGCCGCACCGATCCGCCTGCCGATCTCATGATCCACTCTTCCCTCACTCGTGAACAAGACTCTTAGGTAATTGAACTCTTTCACATGGGGCAAGATCTCCTCCCCAACCCAGAGATGGCACTACACCCTTTTCCGGGCGAGAACCATGGACTCGGACTTGGAGGTGCTGATTCTGATTCATTACAAGCATGTTTGATATAAAAGTAGTTTTAACTTAATTTGATTTTGACCAAACTATATTCAACAAGATACCTTACTACAGTGTTTTTCAACTACTGAGATACAGTGTAGTGTGCCATGGGAGATTATGTAATTTCACCTATTTGGGTTAAAAATATTTTTTGCAAACCAGTAATAATAATCTGCAAATGTGCCGTTGTTGATTGTCGGTGCTGTCTAGAACTCTGCAGAGTAACCATGTTGTACTCTTCCATATCAGTAGGTGGCAGCAAGTAGCTAATTGCTTTGCAGATGTCGGGAACATAGTTTGTCGTGATCACAATATGCAGAAGAAAGCATGCAGGTAAAAAGGTATCTAATGCTTAAACCAAAAATAAACAAAAGGTGAGCGCCGCTAAAAAAAGGCATTTAAGCTTAGGGAAGGCTGTGCAAAACGAAACTAAAACTGAACTGGTTGCAAAGTAAACAAAAACAGAATGCTGGATGACAGCAAAGACTTACAGCGTGTGGAGCAGACAGCGTCCACAAAGTACATCCGAACATGACATGACAATCAACAATGTCCCCGCAAAGGATAGCGACAACTTTAATAGCCTTGATTGCTAAAACAAAACAGGTGCGGGGAATAGCGCTCAAGGAAGACATGAAACTGCTACAGGAAAATACCAACAAAACAGGAAAAGCCACCAAAATAAGAGCGTAAGACAAGAACTAAAACACTACACACAGGAAGACACCAAAAAACTTGAAATAAGTCATGGCTTGATGTGACAGTACTTTGAGACAAGAGCTATAGTCATGCATGGTTGGTTATGGTTTGAATTGTTATCCAAAACTTGCGAGAACAACTTTTTATTGTTAATATCAGCTGCTGAGTTTAATTTAATGTTTTCTGCTGGTGGTGTGCCTCCACATTTTTTCAATGAAAAAAATGTGCCTTGGTTCAAAAAAGGTTGAAAAACACTGCCTTACTAACACATAGGTGTTGGGCAAACGTCAGGCCGAAGCATGAAACTACGTTGGGTCGACGACTTGTATCGTCCTACGACCGACAGAGGTTTTTTTTTTACCTGCAGCGTGACCGGCGGGGCGACAGGAATTAATTGCTTTTTTAATTTTGTAGCTTTAATATACATTAATATAATATTAGTATTTGCATGTATTTATTTATGTATGTACAGTATATATCCAATAGTGTACAAAGTATGATGGAACATGAACTGGTGAAAATTAACAGCCATAATTAAGTCATGGTCCAATATTCTTGTTGCCAGGTCCCATACTGGATCACACAGGCTAAGAAGCCCCCTTTTAAATTAAAATGTAGCTGTGAACACAAACAATATAAACTGAAATTATTTCTATATGCTTAGCATGAGAGTTTCAGTCCTTACAGTAGGAGATAGCCAATTACTATTAAAAAACATATCAGCATAGGCTAAATAATTGCACAACAAACAAGCCGTCTTCTGAATTGTGTCTTTTTGGGGTGCTTGGACGACATTACTACATTTGGACATTACTACAGCATATGTTTGCCGGATGACTATGGAGCAATACTCACAAATATGTTACTGACAAATAAGTTGAAATTGAAAAACACAAAAGTTGGTAACACTTTAGTATGGGGAACACATTCTAAGTAACAAAGACTTAATTTAGAGTTATTTGGACACTAGGGGAACATATTCTAAGTAACAAAGACTTAATTTAGAGTTATTTGGTTAGGGTTAGGGTTAGAGGGTTAGGGTTGTATAGGGTGTATAATAAGGCCATGCAGAATAAGGCATTAATAAGTACTTAATGATGACTAATTAAGAGCCAATATGTTACTAATTTGCATGTTAATAAGCAACTACTTAATGGTGAATATGTTCCCCATACTAAAGTGTTACCCAAAAGTTTTTACCCTTTCAATTTACGAGGGACTGCTTTGGAAGTAGCGCGCTGAAGGGCGGAACAAAAAAGTTCACACGTTGTGATTGTGCAGACAACAACTGGAGCTGGACATCCGATTGACGTTTGGAAAGATAGATCCGGTTCCATGATTGGCCACAGAAAGATGGACTTAGCCTAGTGATAGGTTTAGGAAAGATGGGTTCTGCTCGGTGCGCGTCAAGGCAGGACCCAAAAAACTCATTCGCGCTGTGATTGGGCAGCCAAGAGATGGAGCTGACCTCAACATTGGGACGTCACAAAAGGTACACATTCCAAATGGCTCCTTCGGAGAAAGGATGAAGGAGGAAGGCAAGGTTGTTTGATAAATATCTCCACAATGCCTCCATGGTTTGATTTCAAATTTTTAGGACTAATGCAGATCCCAAATATACAACAGCAGGTACAAATAAGTAAAAAAAAGTTGGTTACGCATATGGCCTTGCACACAACATTACACTGTAATAGACTTTTCAATCTAGTGATTTTAACATAGATGCAAGTGAGATAAGACTTGTTTCAAGTCCACATTCCTGCATGATTTGCCTAATTAGTCAGCGGTTTCAATTGACTTTGCTCAGTATAATTTCCTCTGGGACCATCCATCCATCCATTTTCTACCTTTTTTCTATAATAGCCTATTAATCATGAGTATGATTGGAGTTAGTGATTAAAATAAAAGGGATGGGAGTATGATGACAGAAGAAAAAACAATTGCATAACCATTTCCCTTTTTGGACACCGCCAAAAGGACATGACCTCCATTTTATTCATAACTCTCAATTTCAAACTGACCACTCTGCCATCCAGCGGTGATTTGGTGTAACTACAGGCAATTTTGTTACAGGAATGCGACGTCATCGAGCCAACGTAGATGGGCGCCAGAATATTTAAATTGTTAGTGTCACTTGGACTTTCCTTTGATAGTAGTGATCTTGAGATAGCAGGTGCGTTTAAAGCACAAAATCATGTTTGCTCAATGACAGATTTGCAAGGGAAGTTTAACAATGTTGCATTTTTTTTATTTTCTGTTGTGTAAATTTCCTTTGCATCACACTGACGTTTATATCAGACACATTTTTTTACAAAGAGCTCAGTATGATGTGCCACATATAACATCAACCACAAATATTAAATATAATTTGATGGTGCAATTGGTGAGTGTATGTTGGCCTTTACCTTTTGTCCTCCCTCGGATGATGCCCAGTCGGCATCTGAGAGAAAAAGAGAGCATCCTCCTCTTCCCTCCTAAATTTGAACTTCTCCTTAGATCAGGCTGGCAGAAACCAAGGGAAACTTGCTTGGGAGTAAAATGGGCCTTTCCAAACACTAGTCTTGCTGACATACTCACTGTCTGCAGGTCAAAAACAAAGACTGTCCAAAAACGCCTTCCTCCCTCTTTGCAGAGCTTTACTTTGCTCGAATAAATCCACAGACAAGTGCAGCCTGACCAGTCATGAATCCGATCTTGCGCTTGCTTCTCCACCGGACGCAAACAATTTAATTGTGCCTGATGAGATATATTATTGTGAGCAACCGTGGACGATTTGGGGGAACAGATGGCAAAGAAGTGGGTGCTGAGGGGCACAGCCTGGTTGCCAGATCGTAATGGAAACTATCACAGCAGGTATTGTCCACTCAGCATTGTAAACAATATGCAACCTCAACTCACTCGTTTCATAAAAAAAGCCTTGTATGCACATACAAAAATAAAGCAGCATTCATGTGGACGTGTTGTAAAGTTGTAGACAGAGCCAACGTCACTGTTTACAATCACATTTTTCCTTTTCTTACAATGCATCCTCTGATACGGAGCCCCTAAAGGGACATGGGAATTTTTTTTTTAGACATGTATCTCGTGGCCTCGAGAAACTTTTTATTAAAAAAAAAAAATCCCTTTAGGGGCTCTCTCTCTCTCTCTGATGTGTTGCAGCATGTTAAGGATTTATTTAAGTCAACAAAACGACCAGCCTCAGTTTACTTTCAATGAAGTTCCCTTGACTATTGTGGCCATTGTTATGTTCCAGAGGAAGGGGTGCCATTTTATGATTAATATGCATTTTAAGTCTTTAAAAAGTCCTCCACACAGCTTTCACACTCACACTTCCCATGCTCTTAACCTTCCTCCTGTGTTAACTTTCTGTTCACATCTCTAATGTTAACGGGTCGGTTTTGACCTGTGTCTTAAGTTAGCTGCAAAATTCACGAATAACAATTTACCATCATGCAAATGTTTTTCTCATCTCTTGGTTACCTTGTTACATTAGCTTATCCTTGAAAATATTGATTTAAATATTTTAGTGTAGGTCTCTGATGCTTTTTTGTCAGTATATACCCCTGAATTTAACCACAAAAAAAAAAAAAAAAAAACTGTAAATTGAATCTCAAAAAAATCATATAAATAACTCAAGCATATTGGGTAAAAGAACACATTGTTTTAAATTAATTATATTCCTGTTTAAATGTTAATATTATTAACTACAGTAACATCTATAGTGTTACAGGTCAAATTTAACCCGTGTATATTTACTTACAAAAAAGAGGCAATAAAAGATTCCTAAAGACACAACTTTGCCTTTGTGAATCAATCAATCAATCAAAGTTTACTTATATAGCCCTTAATCACAAATGTCTCAAAGGGCTGCACAAGCCAAAATGACATCATTGGCTCTGATCCCACATCAGGGCAAGAAAACCACAACCCAATGGGAACAACGAAAAACCTTAGAAGGGACCGCAGATGTGGGGATTTCCCCCTTGGGTGACCAGTGCAATGGATGCCAAGTGGTTACAGTTAATAATGTGAGAGTCCAGTTCATAGTAGGGCGAGCAGGGGATCATCTTGCATGTAGACATGTTGCGGCGCAGAGACGTCACCGACTGATGCATAGAAGAGGTCACCCCGGGTCCTGACTTCATGTGAAAGTCCAGTCCATTGGGAGACCAGCAGGGGATCATCTTGTATGTAGACAAGCACAGAGATGTCACCAACTGATGCAAAGAGAAGTGGTCCATCCTGGGCCCCGACTTGGAACAGCTAGTGCATCATCCGCGGAGGCTGATCCGTTATCACCTGATAACCTCTCCACCACGAAGGAGAGGGGGGCACAACAGAAAAGAGAAACGGCAGATCAACTAAAGGGGTTTATTTAAAGGCTAGTGTATACAAATAAGTTTTAAGATGGGACTTAAATGCTTCTACTGAGGTAGCATCTCTAACTGTTATTGATAGGGCATTCCATAGTACTGGAGCACGAATACAAAACACTCTATAGCCCGCAGACTTTTTTTGGACTCTGGGAATCACTAATAAGCCGGAGTTCTTTGAACGCAGATTTCTGGCCGGGACAAGGGTACAATACAATCAGCAAGGTAGGATGGAGCTAGACAGTTTAGTATTTTATACGTACTGTAAGTAGTAAAACCTTAAAGTCACATCTTAAGTGCACAGGAAGCCAGTGCAGGTGAGCCAGTATAGGCGTAATATGATCAAACTTTCTTGTTCTTGTCAAAAGTCTAGCAGCCGCATTTTGTACCAACTGTAGTCTTTTAATGCTAGACATAGGGAGACCTGAAAATAACACGTTACAGTAATCGAGACGAGATGTAACGAACGCATGAATAATGATCTCAGTGTCGCTGGTGGACAAAATGAAACAAATTTTAGCGATATTACGGAGATGAAAGAAGGCCGTTTTAGTAACACTCTAGTAATACATAAGTACATACTTATTACGCTTCTGTTTTTTTTTTTTTTACAACAATAATGGTTTCTGTAAAAGCAAATTTAGGGAACTAATTTGTGAGCTAGATCAGGGTTTTTTTTTTTATCACTCTGTCCCCCATTGTAAATTTCCTCCTGAAAAGTTATTGTCCAAAGTCATAGCTGGTAAAACAAACAAACAAAAAAAAGTATATTGTGAAAGTTGAGCCCAGTAGTAATATCGAGCACCGCATGTTTCTCTTAGTTTTTCCTCAGGGATTCCACTTGCAGCTTTGTCTGGGTTAATCTGTAGATTCATGCACAGCTTGTTTTGCATCACAGGCTGCCTAAATCTTGACGTCATACTTCCTTGGATTACTGGGCATGTTGGCAAAAGAGGTTATTTCCTTGGAAAAGGACAAGATCGGTTAATTCTCACCTTGGGTTGAACATCAGTGGAAGAAGCTCCACCCTTTTCTCTCAGATATTACTGATCACAAACTTGTCAGATCTTGCTCTGACATCTCTGTTGTCAAATCTGAGTACTTTTGATATAATTTGAACATTGTGAAGGAATTTTGGTGCCTGGAAAGTATTCTTGCCCGTTGAAGCGTCCCAGAGACTACCAGTGCAGTATTAATGCGGGATCTGTAGACTCCAGCATGAAGAAAACCAACATACGAGTCCAGTTATCAATGCCTCTCCGTGTGTCACCAAACACTTTATGTCCTTTAGTGTTTGGCATAGCAATGATGATTTTCTTTGTGACAATGGCATAAATAACTCTGAACATATTTTATCACTGACTCTTGTCACAGCAAACCTTGTGATTCCAGATCCATCCATCTTCTACCGCTTGTCCCTTTCGGGGTCAAAGGGGGCCCTGGAGCCTATCTGAGCTGCACACGGTCATTTTGATGAAATTTGCAGCAGTTGCCCTGCCATGTTCACCATGAGGGTGATTTTTAACCGATTTTTACCATTTTGGGACTTGAATCTGTCAGTTGTCAAAGCATCACCGTTGTTGATGTCCTCATCTGACCTGCCTGTTTTCTGGACAATACTCCACATAGTCTTCCTCCTCAGAAAATGGTTGCTTGTGTATTGCTATTACACTCCTGTATCTTCTCTTATTTTCCCCAAAAATATGACCGCCGTAAATCTTCTCATTTTGGTTTCTGCAATTCAGAGAAGTGTGGTCCACAAGTCAGCAACATAAAATACTGAATTTACCAAAGATGTCTGGACATGCCTTTCTTACTTTTGTGCAGGTGGATGAGAAAAAGAGGCAAAGTTAAAATTCCCCGCAGCTCACCTAGTTGGAATAGGAGTTAAATGTCTTGGCAGTACACTTACAAATTCAGTTTGGGCTTTAAATATTGCTTTAAGTTATATTTTCATCTCTGGGTCAAAAATGACCCTAACACTACGAATTAAATAATTTCTACCACACTACCATTCGTTAAATATTTAGTTTTAATTTTACTGAAATGGAGGTTCCTGACAAAGTAAAAAAGCCTTAATGTCATAAACTAATGTATGTTTCTTGTATGCATTTGAAACATAAAACAGGTCTTTGCCAACCCTAACACAAGAGGAAGGTGCTCTTAAAACACTTCACTCTAAAAACCTACGTAATTTTAAGATGAAACTCAAGTCTCAATGTTAACAATGGTACTTTAAAATCTGTGAAGCACTGAGACCTTAGTAAGTGGACCGGCCAATAAGCAAGAGAACACTATCATGTTTCAAATGGCAACAATCTAAACTTGCAGGTGATCCATAAACGTCAAATTGATATTAAACTACTTACCACTAAATGTATGAAAAACCCACAAGCAAAGATCAATTTTTAAGTATTTATTATGAACAGCCATTTTATTCATTCTCTTCGCTCCTGAGCCTGGCGTTGGGGTTAGTGATCTTGATAGCCAACTGAGCTGCCCTCTCCACTATCACCTTCCTGTTCTTGGAGGAAACATTGTGGGCGATCTCAGCACAGTAGGTCCTAGATGGGGAGAAGAGGATTTTACAAAATCTTTGGTAATATTTGATCAAATTGAATTCTTTATTACATATAAAAAAAAGTGTTGCTCTTAAAGTAAAATAAATAAAAAAACTCAGCTGTCACAGTACGCTGCTTGTTTATAGTTTTAAATTAGTCATTTTCATGGATCCAGAACCACATTTTTATATTTGCTTTCAACATCACATTTTGTCAATGGCCAGCGTTTGTTCAAATGTCCCTCACACTCTCCACTTGCTCCTAATCATCTCCATAAATGCAATTGAAGGCTTTGGAAGCCTCAAAAATCCATAAGGTCCTTTACACAAGCCCAATTTCTTTTTTTTCTTCCAAGTGATAAATCATGTTTTGTGTTTGTGAAAAAATATTGTTTTGAAGGTTGCAAGCAAAATATTGATAAGCAACTTTTTAAAAAGGCCCTGCGATGAGGTGGCGACTTGTCCAGGGCGTACCCCGCCTTTCGCCCATGTGCAGCTGAGATAGGCTCCAGCAACCCCCGCGACCCCGAACGGGACAAGCGGTAGAAAATGGATGGATGGAACTTTTTAAAAACTAAATTGCACTTTTTTATTAAATATTAGACATCTTGAAGTGAATATTAATTGTTGCCTTAGTTGGTGATAACAATGTCGGGTGGTTTCGTTTTTGCCACCACTTCCGGACAAATTCGGCATCTGGATTGTCCACGTTTATGTTTGTCCACTGTTCGTTCAGTTTAAAACCTACCGGTAAATATTCCCACTTCGGACATTTGGGTTTTCTTGTGTGAATTTGTACGTGAACCTTGCCTTACGAAGCGGACTGGTACACTATATGTAGCAGTACCGTCTCCACCGACAATCAAAGATGGTCTATGACAAAAAGTATCACGCCATTCATTTCATTCCCGCTATGGAACTAACACGGCCAGATACTAACACGGATTCAGAGTGACCTCTCATGCTGCCCAATTACTGAAGACAACACAGGGGTTGCATTAATTTTGATCTATTCTTAGCATGATTATCATCCCAGGCCTATTGGTAACAAATCCTAGCCCCCACCAAATATTTATTTGGATTTAGACGATTCACATAAATGACCATTTTGGCCAAAAAAAAAGTTTTTAAAAAGCATTCTGGGAAGAAAACAGAATAATCACATCCCTATGTATGGGCACACTTGGAATTTATTGAGCTATAACAGCATTGGTAAGAAAGTGGTGAAAAAAAGTGTGCATGAGCGGTAACACATCAGGTCTTCCCCAGTGTCCACTGACAGTACAAGTAATAAGGAGTCAGGTAGGAGAACTGAGGAAAAAAACCCTCACTCTCCGTGGCTTTTAAACAGCCTCTAAGTTGTGACTCAGACAGGGCAAAAATGAATCAAAGCACTAAACATTCTTGTTGGCAAAGAGAGCGAAGAGCCAACAGAGGAGGGGAGAGGGATCTCCTACTTTGCAGCTGTGTGCTGTGGTGGAGGGTGCAGGATTTTAGTACTCGAGCCACAATATCCCCATTACATTGTTTTTGATTTGATTCAAACAACCAGGTGCTGATAAAGTTTGTGCTTTACTTTACATTGATGGTATGTAATAAGATGGTACTGTCACACTTTTGCTAACACTAATTCAAGTGTCAGGGCTTCAGAAGACCAGCTTTATTTAAGACATTTTGGTAAGAACCAAATTGTTTAAATGTAGCTTTGGACCAAATTTGTTCCACTGCCTCATTCTTTCAGGTTTTACATGACATAACCGCAAATCAAATGGTCGTTGTAGACTACTGTAATAATGAGCATTTTGGGTGTGTTAAAAATGTAAACCAAACGGTTACTACAAAAATGTGATCAGAGCTGAACCTTTCAAACCCAGTGCACAAACAGCTTACTGGAAGAATGGCGCGCAAACAAGGCTCATAACATTAGGAGAGACAAATAGTAATAATGTACAGTCAATCTGTATTCGTCAGGATTTTGGTAAATAGGCAAAATAACGATCAAAAAGTAACTACTATGAAAACAGAAAGTCAAAATATAGTTTGGTCACTGAAAATCATCTTGTAAAGCGACATCCTGTTTCAGCATAACAATGTGCTGTATTTTAGTTATAATATCAGTAACAGTGATACAAGTGTGCATGTGTAACTTACTTGTTACTCATCATCAGGACTTCCAACTCCTTGACATTGTGCACCAGGAACTTCTTAAAGCCATTTGGCAGCATATGCTTCGTTTTTTTGTTGCTACCGTAACCAATGTTGGGCATCAACATCTGGCCCTTGAACCGCCTGCGGACCCTGTTGTCAATACCTCTGGGCTTGCGCCAGTTTCTCTGTTAAAAGGCGGAAAAAGGATACATTTCACTGATTAATTGTATGCACTTTCATGGACTGACACGTCTGTTCTTGCAGAAATGTAAACTTACCGCAATCTTGACATATCTATCTGACTGATGGCGGATGAACTTCTTGGTTCTCTTTTTGACGATTTTGGGCTTAGTGAGGGGTCGGAGGGCTGCCATGGTGACTGTGAACAGGAAATTAACACTACACCCGTTTATGGCCTATGAAGATACAGTTGTACATTTCCAGGGTTAACTACAACACCTCAAAAGTAGATTAGCGTAATCGGAATACCATTTGAAAATATAACACTCACAAAAACATATTCACAAGAGAGCTAACTGGCTGCAAGCTAACGTTTATACGGTTAGAGCAATGTTTGGCTAGCAAGCCGGACTTTAACACTAGGCATTACATGTCAAATCGGTTTAAATACATTTGATTAATTTATCAATTCAACTTTGTTATACAAATACGTAATGCAATAGACTATAGAGCAGGCCTTATTGTAAATTGTTAACCAGACATGAAGGGTACAGCGCTAGCTGCAGGATGGTAGCTTGAGCAAACACCTCGCGTTAGACAGCATGAATCAGATTGCTTTTCAAAGCCCAATTTCCCCTTAACTACAAAGAATACACGTAAGTGTACATGATGAAATGCCAAGATGGTGAACTAATATAACAAAATGCGCGGATTAACACAGATACTGAACACTCACCGGCCGATGACAATCCAAAAAGGACTTCACAGACAGCGGAAGAAAAGAAAAAGAACTTCCGAGTGTGCCGCAAGTGCTGATGGGAAGTGTAGTCCAGAGCATCCACCGTTACTTAAAACACATATTACTGTATGTACATGAAATGTAAGGTATATATTACAAACCAATTATAATAAACACGTATACATCATATTGACAGAGTGTTTATGACCACGTTTTAACCAGCCTAAAATAGTTTTTACACGCACAACTGCCTTAACTTTCACTTCTATTTACTGATAATGCGCACTTCCTGAACACCCCTTTTTTCATGGGAGGGGGTCCACTTTGGGAAAATCAGACTTTGAAGAAAAAATTAGGCTGGTAAGCTCTTCAAACGCGGTCCTAAAAGTGGTGTTAAGAACCGAAGTGGGCGTTTTAGCTCACATTCAGCGTTGTAAAAGGTAAATGATTTGTATTTCGTCACATGATGATGTATTATAGTGTTGCACTCATCTTGTTTGCCTGTTTTTGTTTTGTTTCTCACCAAGATGGACTATCGGCCTTTCATTAAGTAAGTCTCTGAAACGTATTTTGATGTGAATATTTTATAGTAGATCGTTTAAATCCTTCCTCTCGTTAACTTTCGTTTCCCCCTTCCATCCAGTGAGGGGAGACCAACTTACGGTGTGGCCAATCCCGGTTATTTGACAGCAGCTGAGGGCCCTTCTCATGGTATGCATGGTGTGTGTGTGTGCGTGTGTGTGTGTGTGTGTGTGTGTGTGTGTGTGTGTGGG
Organism: Entelurus aequoreus; assembly: GCF_033978785.1. Classification (NCBI taxonomy): domain Eukaryota; kingdom Metazoa; phylum Chordata; class Actinopteri; order Syngnathiformes; family Syngnathidae; genus Entelurus; species Entelurus aequoreus. Next base: position 41,536,635 of record NC_084737.1, read on the forward strand.
TGTGTGTGTGTGTGTGTGTGTGTGTTCGTGTGTGCGTGTGTGTGCGTTACACCGTTGCTTCACCTGGACGTGTGTTTAAGAAACAAGGTGTTGCACACTTCCGTGCTGCAGCCGCGCAACACTTATGGTGACGTCACTGGTGTGTTCACGTACTGCATGTGTAGAGCGAGAAAAGCAGCGGTGTGTTTTACATGTGTGTCTTATTAATGACTACACCCAGCCAATTACTATTTAGCGTTTTGATAATCAAACCGGGATGGATTCTAACGCTGAGGGGCAAGGTAAGTCATCTATATTCATTATCGCGTACATGTACAAACAGGCCCTATAATCTGATCTTCGCATTTGTCAGGCATACAAAACGTATTTTTCTGCTCGTTTCTGTGTCTTGTAAAAAAAAGTTTGTAGGTTTTTTACTAGAATCTAATTGACTTTATTTGACTGAACTGGTTCATCTGGTTTGTTTCAGCAATGTTCGCCCCACCCGTGGCTGAGTCGAATTCTGGCCCAAGCGCTCCACCAGCCGGCATGTTCGACAACATGCCCGGCTATGAAGGCACGGTGGCTGGGGGAGGAGGTACAGTATGACAGTGTTTTTCAACCTTTTTCAAGCCAAGGCACATTTTTTACGTTGAAAAAATCCTGAGGCACACCACCAGCAGAAATCATTAAAAAAATAATCTCAGTTGACAATAAAAAGTCGTTTGATATGACTTTAAACCATATCCAACCATTAGGGCTGTGAATCTTTGGGTGTCCCACGATTCGATTCAATATCGATTCTTAGGATCATGATTCGATTCAAAATCTATTTTTTCTTTCAATTCAACACGATTCTCGATTCAAAAACGATTTTTTCCCGATTCAAAAGGATTCTCTATTCATTCAATACATAGATAGGATTTCAGCAGGATCTACCCCAGACTGCTGACATGCAAGCAGAGTAGTAGATTTTTGTAAAAAGCTTTTATAATTGTAAAGGACAATGTTTTATCAACTGATTGCAATAATGTAAATTTGTTTTAACTATTAAATGAACTAAAAATATGACTTATTTTATCTTTGTGAAAATATTGGACACAGTGTGTTGTCAAGCTTATGAGATGCGATGCAAGTGTAAGCCACTGTGACACTATTGTTCTTTTTTTTTTTTTATAAATGTCTAATGATAATGTCAATGAGGGATTTTTAATCACCGTTATGTTGAAATTGTAACTAATATTGATACTGTTGTTGATAATATTCATTTTTGTTTCACTACTTTTGGTTTGTTCTGTGTCGTGTTTGTGTCTCCTCTCAATTGCTCTGTTTATTGCAGTTCTGAGTGTTGCTGGGTCGGGTTTGGTTTTGGAATGGGATTGCATTGTTATGGTATTGCTGTGTATTGTTTTGTTGGATTGATTATTAAAAAATACAAATTAAAAAAAATAATTTTTTTAAAATAATAAAAAATAAATAAATAAAAAATAGATTAAAAAAAAAAAGAGAATCGATTCTGAATCGCACAACGTGAGAATCGCGATTCAAATTCGAATCGATTTTTTCCCACACCCCTACCAACCATGCATCACTATAGCTCTTGTCTCAAAGTAGGTGTACTGTCACGACCTGTCACATCACGCCGTGATTTATTTGGAGTTTTTTTTGCTGTTTTTCTGTGTGTAGTGTTTTAGTTCTTGTCTTGCGCTTCTATTTTGGTGGCTTTTTCTCTTTTTTTTGTATTTTCCTGTAGCAGTTTCATGTCTTCCTTTGAGTGATATTTCCCGCATCTACTTTGTTTTAGCAATCAAGAATATTTCAGTTGTTAGTATCCTTCATTCTGGGGATATTGTTGATTGTCATGTCATGTTCCGATGTACATTGTGGACGCCGTCTTTGCGCCACAGTAAGTCTTTGCTGTCGTCCAGCATTCTGTTTTTGTTTACTTTGTAGCCAGTTCAGTTTTAGTTTCGTTCTGCATAGCCTTCCCTAAGCTTCAATGCCTTTTCTTAGCGGCACTCACCTTTTGTTTATTTTTGGTTTATGCAGTAGATACCTTTTTACCTGAACATTGCCTCCTGCTGTTCCCGACATCTACAAAGCAATTAGCTACCGGCTGCCACCTACTGATATGGAAGAGTATTACACGGTTACTCTGCCGAGCTCTAGACAGCGCCGACACTCAACAACAACACATCATTTTGCAGATTATAATTACTGGTTTGCAAAACATATTTTTAACCCAAATAGGTGAAATTAGATCATCTCCCACGGCACACCAGACTGTATCTCACGGCATTAGTGTGCCGCGGCACAGTGGTTGAAGTAGCCAGCTGTGGATATTTAACTACAAAGACATGAAAACATGTACTAATCACATGTCATGTGTCCGATCGTTCAGGCCCTCCTCTTTCGCAATGTTTTTTTTTAAAAGTAGCCTTGTGACAATCACATCAATTATTCGTCATGCTCTGAATGTTGCAACAATTTCATGCATTACTTTTACAAAATGTTTTTAACTGGTCCTGGGTGCATTTTAAACCTTTCTTTTGAACTTCAAAGATTCTTTATTGTCAATGTTTCCATACCACCAAGCAAGATATATGAAAGAATCAAGATACCATTTCCCTCTCATACTGTACTCAAAACTGTTTATTTGAGAAAAAACTAAAACCTAGGGCCAACTAAAAAAAAATTAAAGGACTCAAACAAATAATGTAATCAATCACACTAAGCCACTCCGGTATATGCTAATCTTACAATAGAATACATAATAATGTGAAATGTATGGCTGTCTTCAACTAAGGATTTTCATATAGTCAAATCTAATTCGTCAGATTTTAACATTTAAAAAAAAAAAAGAGAAATAAGCAGACGGTGATACTGACTGCATGGTCACTTAGTAGGGGTGTGGGAAAACATTTATTCAAATTCGAATCGCGATTCTCACGTTCTGCGATTCAGAATCGATTCTCATTATTTTTAAATCGATTTTTTTTTTCCTTTTTTTTCTTTATTTAATTTTCTTTTTTTTAAAAATAATCAATCCAACAAAACAATACACAGCAATACCATAACAATGCAATCCAATTCCAAAACCAAACCCGACCCAGCAACACACAGAACTGCAATAAACAGAGCAATTGAGAGGAGACACAAACACGACACAGAACAAACCAAAAGTAGTGAAACAAAAATTAATATTATCAACAACAATATCAATATTAGTTACAATTTCAACATAGCAGTGATTAAAAATCCCTCATTGACATTATCATTAGACATTTATAAAAAAAAAAAAAAAAGAATAATAGTGTCACAGTGGCTTACACTTGCATCGCATCTCATAAGCTTGACAACAAACTGTGTCCAATATTTTCACAAAGATAAAATAAGTCATATTTTTGGTTCATTTAATAGTTAAAACAAATTTACATTATTGCAATCAGTTGATAAAACATTGTCCTTTACAATTATAAAAGCTTTTTACAAAAATCTACTACTCTGCTTGCATGTCAGCAGACTGGGGTAGATCCTGCTGAAATCCTATGTATTGAATGAATAGAGAATCGTTTTGAATCGTGAGAATATCGTTTTTGAATCGAGAATCGCATTGAATCGAAAAAAATAGATTTTGGATCGAATCGTGACCCCAAAAATCGATATTGAATCGAATCGTGGGACACCCAAAGATTCGCAGCCACTTAGTGTCAGTAACATCACATGGAACTGCTTTAAAGGTACATATGGAAGGAATACAGTCTTTCATTAAAGGGGCCCCATTATGCAAAAACAACATTTCTTATCTGTTGGTACCTGTTTTTGTGTATTTAGGATCTCCATAAGTCCCAATAATTTGAAATCAAACCATCGTGGCATGGCAGAAATATTTATAAAACTATCTTGCCTTCTTCCAAACTTGCTCCAAACAAGCCGTTTGGATTTTGATACAATTGTGACATATTTTTTCCTTAGTTACGTTCACAAATATTACGTCACCAGTTTACCCAAAGAGATTTGCATGAGTCCGCCATTTTTATTAAGTTGTAGTCTAAAATTGTAGTCCATAAGTTTTGTCAGTCGACTCAATATTGAAGCGCCAAAACTACAACATGGCTGACGGGGATAGGACACAGTGGAAGAGGGCTTGGCCTGGAGGAGGACATTGGACATGTTAATTAGACAGCTCACAACGGTGCATTGTCAGAGACAGTCAAAAAGCTGCTTGAAGATGGTCTGTAAAACTAAATCTATGAAACGTTTTGACCAATGCACCACCACAACATGTTATGTAGACCAGTGGTCCCCAACCACTGGGCCGCGGCCCGGTACCGATTAGTACCGGGCCGCGGCCCGGTACCGATTAGTACCGGGCCGCGCAAGAAATTTAAAAAAAAAAAAATTTTTTTTTTCTTAAATCAACATAAAAAACACAATATATACATTATATATCAATATAGATCAATACAGTCTGCAGGGATACAGTCCGTAAGCCCACATAATTGTATTTCTTTATGGAGAAAAAAAAAAAAAAACACCCCCCCCCCGGTCCGTGGGACAAATTTTCAAGCGTTGACCGGTCCCCAGCTACAAAAAGGTTGGGGACCACTGATGTAGACCACAAGGAAGTCTTTTAAAGGGGTCCTATAATGTTTTTTTTCTACATTTAGAACACTTCCTTGTTGTCTACATAACATGTAATAGTGGTTATCGATCAAAATTTTGTGTGGAATATGTTGAAGTGGCGACTTGTCCAGGGTGTACCTACCGCCCGAATGCAGCTGAGATAGGCTCCAGCACCCCCCGCAACCCCGAAAGGGACACGCGGTAGAAAATGGATGGATGGATGGATGGATGTTTTACAGACCATCTTCAAGCTGCTTTCTGACTGTTTCTTTTTCTTTCTTTATTTCTATTTATTTATTTGCCTACACTTAGACTGAGTTTTCTCCCCGTCATCTTCGTTGCCGTTTTTAGCGCTTCCACATCCAGTCTACTGACAGATATGTTAGAACTATATGCTACTTTGTATTAGAAACTGCAACATCGGAGGACACGTGTATGCACAAGCCAGTCTGCCCCATGACAAGAGGATAGAATAAAAAAAGGAGCTTATTGTACTCCAGCACTGGATCACAATGGCACTTTGGGTTAATCTCTTCCATATATGGAAATACCCACTTGGGAAAGATATTCACAAATTAGGGAAATTAAAAACGACTTGTTTGGAGAAAAGTATGAAGGAAGGCAAGATTGCTTTAGAAACATCTCGGCCATGCCTCCATTTTTTTATTTGAAATTTCCGGTACTTGTGCATATCCCAAATACACAAAAAGAAATACCAGTAGGTAAGAAAAGTTGGTTTTGCATAATAGGTCTCCTTAAAATGCAAAAAAACCAAACAAACATAATATGACCCCATTTAAAGTGAACAAAACAAAGATTTTATTAGCAGCTATTTTCACCTCCAAAAAAAGGCTAAAGCACAGTTTGTGAGGACTTCGGCTCTAGCGCCGGGCCAAGAAAACATCAAACCTGACTAAATAGAGGAAGTAAAAGTCGTAACATAAAGTTTCTGAATGTGAACCAGCGAAAGGAACATTATATTATTCAGAAGGAGAGCTTCACCTCTGGGGCAAGGCTGTGCATTACGGTACCCGCGCCGTGTTCAATCTTCAGTGAGTCCCACCGAGGCCTACGGTGGGATTTTAGCCAGTCAGAGGCACACGGTGGCACAGCGAGCTCCGTGTCTGACTGCATAGCAGAGGTGTGGACTCGAGTCACATGACTTGGACTCGAGTCAGACTCGAGTCATGAATTTGATGACTTTAGACTCGACTTGACAAAATGTAAAGAGACTTGCAACTCGACTTAGACTTTAACATCAATGACTTGTGACTTCACTTGGACTTGAGGCTTTTGACTTGACATGACTTGCTACTTTCCCCAAAACCCAAACCTTAAAAAGTTATTTGGGAGCGCTCCGTATCTTTCATTTTATACGTCTGTGTCTATAAGCGTGTGTGCTGCGTGTCAGCTGGTGTGCTGTCAGTACAACAGCCAATCAAATTAGTTATACGTTGTTTTCATCCCACAGCATTCATCCAATCCAATTGCAGGACAACCACCGAACATGAGTTGTCAAACATTGCGGCAGTGAGAAACAATTATGCCAAAGTTGGTTTCGTTCGGGTATAAAAACTACGACTTGGTCAACAAAAAACGAATTGCCGTATGCAAATCACGCAGTTCGAATATTACAGACGGAGACGCAACAACTTCCAACTTCGTTCGACATTTGAAGTTGCACAAAGAAGGGTAAGTTTTGAATGTAAGATAACGTTTATTGGCTAAGTAACATGACTTTTATTTGCTGTGTAGTTAAATCAGTGAGGCTGTAAACTCACTGCTAACGTTATAACCATAGACATCTTATAAGGGTACGCAGCATTGAGCGCTACTGCCTATTGGCACAGACGAGACGCGGAGCCGCCATCTTGGAGTGGTGATCCGCTCCACTCAGTGCAATTCATTTGGCAGGAGCAATGAACTGTCAACGCATTTAATTCATTTTACCTCACTGAATACCACTGATTTTCACGCGTTTTTTTGTCAACCGTGTAGCTATGATAACGGACACATGTTTTGGCGTTTTTATTATTCATAGTTTGCTTAACAGTAATATAATATTCTTATACGCTATAAATGACCAGACGTCCGAGATCAAAACTGGGAATATAAGCCCAGAGAAGAGGGAAAAAAACGGTCAGCTATTTTTAAGTTGAAGAAACAATATGATTAGATTATATGTACATGCGTATATCCTACATAAACATTGTATGAATACATTAGATATCTATATATTTTAGGGACCTATAGACTTTAACTCTGTTGCTGCAGCAGCAGAGAGTTTATTCTGTCTTGACACTTTGTATTGATATTTTGTATTACATTCTTCCCTTAAATGATGATGTTTACAGTGATTGTTTTATATCTATTTTTTATGTATGTCGCTTTGGATAAAAGCGTCTGCCAAATACTTAAACATATATAAACACCTGAAAGTCTTTATATCAGCTAAAACCACCAATCTGTTTCACTGGATTCAGAATAAAACCAAATGCTGTTTTACCCAACAATGTTAGTATTTGAATATTGTTACTTGAAGACTTATTCCTGGTTACAATTATACTGTTAAGAAAGTATTGTCTTATACTTTGCCTAAAATGAGAATGCATCATAATCAGTGGCGGCTGGTGAATTTTGTTTTAGGTGGGGCTGAAAGTTTGTAAAGCAAACCCCTGTAGGGGCGTCATCCTCCCCCAGAAGATTTCTTTGTGATTCTCACATACAAATATTGAAGATCTTTGCTCCTTCTCAACTTTGTGGTAATGTTATTTTCATAAAATACAAGCAATAGTATGTTAATGTTTGTTTTTGCAAATGTGTTTATTCTGTAAAGGAATGAGTTAAATGTTTAAAATTTTTTAAACTTTTAAAATGACTGGTTAATAGTGCTATTATGAATTGCAATGTCAGCACCATTTTTTTTCCTGCAATTTCAAACGCACTTTTTTAATAAATAAATACAGCGTTTTAAAAGCATACACAATCTGTGTAAAAATATTAGTCTGTGGTTAAAAGGACTTGAAAGGACTCGAAACTCAAAATGCAGGACTTGGGACTTGACTTGAGACTTTCTAGTCTTGACTTTGGACTTGACTCGGGACTTGCCTGTCTTGACTCGGGACTTGACTCGAGACTTGAGGGCAAAGACTTGAGACTTACTTGTGACTTGCAAAGCAATGACTTGGTCCCACCTCTGCTGCATAGCGTCCAAAAAACCCTCAATCATATCCGCCATGTAGAAACAGCCTCTCAAAACTATTTGTAAAATATTATTGTGTACAGACAAATATATTTTATATGAAAAGAGATGTGGGAAGGTGTGGGAAGATGTGGGAAGGCCAAAACATGGCCAGCTGTTATTTTCCAGCCGTGACGTCACACCAGGAAGTAGCGACCACTGTGACAAATGCTGAAGTGACGGCTAAAACTTACTCTCTAAAAGCTATTTGTCTGTGTGACAGACTCTGCCTGTCGTGCGGGTTCGCAGGACCATCAAGGAATGACATGTTGTGGGCAGGTTTAGACTTCTTTTATTTTTGCCAATAAAAGTCTATTTCGTGCTTTTCAGCACTTGCACCTGCTCTCTCCTCCGTCTGCTTTCCAGCAGCACGTCGTCGTCTCCCTGGCGCTCTCTCTCTCCTCGCTCCTCCGCTCCAGCTTCCTCAGCTGCGTGCGTCACCGTCGTTCGCGTGCTCGTTTTCTCGTTCGTTCCGCGTCAGCTTCCCTCTGGCTCCTTTTCTCATCTCCGTCTCCTCTCCTCACGTTCACGTCTGTCGCCCTCTTATACGGTGCGAGAGGATGATTACATAGTCTACAGCTGCGCGCTCCACACACCTTATCGTGATTGTGGCGTCTCTCCCGGCGCGCCCGGCCTCGCTGCTCGCTCACTGTCTCCGCCTCCTCGCCGCCATCTTGGAGGTGTGCCCTGCTTCGCCGCTGGACCGCCGGCCACGCCTCCTCGCCGCCATATCGGGGTCGGCCCCGGCTGGACACGCCTCACTGTCGGTCCGCCGGCCCCGCCTCCCCACAGTCTGCATATAAGAATTTTGTTCTAATGTTTAAATATTTAAAGACATGATGAACGCAAGGGCAGCACGGTGGAAGAGGGGTTAGTGCGTCTGCCTCACAATACGAAGGTACTGAGTAGTCGTGAGTTCAATCCCGGCCTCGGGATCTTTCTGTGTGGAGTTTGCATGTTCTCCCCGTGACTGTGCGGGTTCCCTCCGGATACTCCGGCTTCCTCCCACCTCCAAAGACATGCACCTGGGGATAGGTTGATTGGCAACACTAAATTGGCCCTAGTGTGTGAATGTGAGTGTGAATGTTGTCTGTCTATCTGTGTTGGCCCTGTGATGAGGTGGCGACTTGTCCAGGGTGTACCCCGCCTTCCGCCCGATTGTAGCTGAGATAGGCTCCAGCGCCCCCCGCGACCCCGAAGGGAATAAGCGGTAGAAAATGGATGGATGGATGGATGGATGATGAACGCAATCAATTTTTCCTCTCAACATACGCTGGTTGTGTTGGCCTAACTCCCACAAAGTTTAATGTTTGACAATTCGACTGTGAATCAGACACCAAATTGAATCGTCAATTTTTTTACTATTTGAAGACAGCCGTAGTAAAATGTAAAATCTTGTTAAAATTATTTACATTTTTGCTCTTTTCAATGTCGCCCTATGCCTCTATATTGTTCCCTGTTTATTGTTATGGATGAAATATTCCCCTGGGCCTATAAAAATGGAGCGGCGGACTGCACATTGGATACCGCTGTTTTGATTTTTAATACATAATAATAATAATAATACATTTTATTTATAAGGCGCCTTTCTGGGCACTCAAGGACACCGTACAAAATCAAAACAATAAAATCAAATTGGATGAAAAAAACAACAACAACAACAACAAAGATAGAAAAGAAAAGATGATTACAATGAATAAGCAGTCAGGAATAGGTGTGTTTTGAGGCCTGATTTGAAGAGGGATATTGAGTCTAAGTTACGAAGGTCTGGTGGCAAAGAGTTCCAAAGATGTGGGGCAGAGCGGCTGAAAGCTCGGGCGGGGGGCGGGGGGGTGCGTGCGTGTGAACCTGGGAACTTATTCTGTATCATGCAGTATCATGTTTCAAACCACGCCTCGAAAAGCTGTGCACTACAAAATGTGCTCATTGTAGCTATTATTCTAACTTCCTTATTTTCATTAAAAAAAAAAAATCAGCACACATTGTTTCATTCATTTTTGTTTTGTAGGTTAAAGTGTGTTATATATTGCGCTCCTGGATTTATGTTACTGTTCAATTTGAATGTATTAATTATTAATTGAGTTTATGTTTTTTTATTTTTCTGTATCAAATGGTTCAGGTCGGTTAAAAAATGTTCATCGTTTAAAATTAGGATTTTATTTTTCCGACAAAGTTATTATTTTTTGTAAGTTGAAGTTTGTATGTTGTAAGTTGTTTTTTAATGTTAACAAGGATACAACGTTATGCAGAGGTCTATTTAAAACAATTTCATAGACAAATGATACAATTTAGAGCAACACTTAAGGGAAAATAGAGTTAAAGGGATGTAATACCTGTTGCAACACAGTAGGATATCAGTAAATGCATCATCAACTTCTGTTTTTTGTAATATACAATACCTGCTGTGTCAACAATATCTCACCAGCCTTGCATGAAAATTTAAATGATTACCATTAATTTTACACCTCTGTTGTAGGAGGATTTGTGCCTCCCCCAATGCCTATGCAACCTACTCCTCAGCCTCAGCCTGGACCTGACCAACCGCAGTGGAAGTAATGCTCAATTTTTTTCTACGCTCAAATGATTGTAAAGACAAAGCAAACGTCCATCTCATTCCGTTGCTGCTTTTGCAGTATTCCATCCATAAGTGAGACTACAGCACGGGAGGCCTTTGCTCTGTGGGCCTCCAGCAAGTGTTGTTACAGTTCAGCACCAGCAAAACATGGCGTGATCACCAACATGGAGGCTTTTAATACCTATCGGGTAAAAATAACATATGTGTGCATGTGATGCTACATGGCAAACAAAAAAGGTGGTCTAATTAGCCCAATGCAATTTCATTGTTTTCTTTTTTTTAGTACCGCCTGGAAACCTTTACTGAGTCAAGGTCTACGGAGTGGAGTCACGAACCATACAATGGTATAACTGCCATCTTGCCTATGTCCTACTGTGTAACTGTCCGATTATCATTGTTGTTTTACATGTTATCTTTTTACTTATTTTGTCTTGACTAATAAAATGCCAGACAAGACTAAACATATACACAAACTATTTACATTAAAATTGAATTTTGATGAGAAAAGTATACAATCTTTAAGTTTATTCAACTTAAATCTTCACAAGTAACGATTCATTGAAAAAGTAATTGATTGATTGTCACACTGCTCCCAGTCAGCTGTTTTTAATATGGCAAGCATGTTATTTTCTTTGGAACAGGCCAACCAGTAGATGCATTCGCTCAACCCCCTCCAGGGCCCTGGGATATTCCTGCGACACCCCCCAATTATTTTGTGGACGGCAAACAGATCATCAAAGTTCCTTACACTTCATCTATGAAGGTTGATAGTCTCGTCAATTCTTAACATGTTCAGACCAGAATATGTGTATCTTCTCCTAATCAGGATCATTTGATCAACAGAGCTGCCACGTTTGCGTAGGAATGGGGCGAAAACCTTGCAAAGACTGTGCCGGGGCTGGCAATGTAAGTCAATATCACATGTCATTCTGGCTTATTGGCACCCCCGGTCATATCATGAAACTGTTGGCCTTCTTTCTTTTCCCATAGAAAGTGTGCTGGGTTTGCAACGGAGCTGGCTTCCGTCACGGAGATGAAAGATGCAATCATTGTTTTGGCAGAGGGAGGGAAAAGTCAGTAAAATATTCTGCTAATTTATTTAGTTAAATTATTTGTAACCATTTATCCTTTTTTATTTATTTAACAAAAGTACTAATTTCCCCCCAAACTTACTCTAATGTGAGTGTCATTTCTACACTATTGTTGCAGCTGCCATCACTGCCAGGGGCAAGGATCCATGCAATGTCCCACATGTCAAGGAAAACAGCAGCTTTTGGTCTACATCAACCTGACTTTAAAATGGTGCGGTTTCATATATTGTCAGGAGAACATGACTGCATTATTCCATTTTTAATTATCTAAAATTATAAGTTATCCAAACAAACTGTATTATTCCAGGACAAACAACTGTGATGACTATGTTGTGGAACAGTCCAGTGGCCTTAAGGTGGACAACCTCAGCAAAGTGTCTGGCAAGGAGCTTTTCAGAGACTCGCAGTACTTGGTAGGAGGTTGTTTTTTTTTGCATGAGCATGAAATAATTTATACATTATATCTGGCCAGATATTTTTTTGCAGCTACAGTATAAAAAGATTTTGTGACATGTGTCTGTGCGGACATTTGTCCATTCATCCTGAAAAAATCATTATAAGGTCAGAGATCATTGATGTTCACCATTTCTTTTTGAGTTCATCCCAAAGGTGTTTAAGGGGATTGAGTTCACTGCTCTCAAATTCCTCCACACAAAACTCATCCAACCATGGCTTTATGACCTTGCTTTGTGCACTGAGGAACAGAAAAAAATATCACCAAAATGTATGAAGCACAACAGTGTACTCTTTGTCCATAAAATTTGTGTACAAATTGGGGATGATCCGATCAGGGTTTTATATGGCTGATTCCGATACCGATCCTCCATGAGTGAGATTGGCTGATGCCAATACCGACATTGATCGCATGTACTAATTGTAAATGTTTCAATTTATTTATGCGCGCGTTATTGACAGTTTAACTATGTCAGCACAATATTTAAGCTCACTCCTTATTCTCTTTTATTATGTACAATTGTTTGAGGAAAGCAAAGGCAACCATAACTTAAAAAAAGCAAAAACTACTACTTGTCATTTAACTCGTGTGGTTTTTGCCCTCAAAGTCACCCTGTGTCAAATGACTTATTCCCTGAATGTGTGAATTATCGGTATCGGTTTCAACCTCCCGAATTTCAGTGCCCCTCCCGAAAATCTCCCGGGGCAACCATTCTCCCGATTTCCACCCGGACAACCTTATTGGGGGCGTGCCTTAAAGGCACTGCCTTTAGCGTCCTGTACAATCTGTCGCCACGTCCGCTTTTCCTCCATACAAACAGCCTGCCGGCCCAGTCACATAATATATGCAGCTTTTACACACTTATAAGTGAATGCAAGGCATACTTGATCAATAGCCATGCAGGTCACACTGAGGGTGACCGTATAAACAACTTTAACACTGTTACAAATATGCGCCACACTGTGAACCCACACCAAACAAGAATGACAAACACATTTCGGGATAACATCCGCACCGTAACACAACATAAACACAACAGAACAAATACCCAGAACCCCTTGCAGCACTAACTCTTCCAGGACGCTACAATATATACACCCCGCGCTACCACCAAACCCCCCCCCCCCCCCCCCCACCCCCATCTCCCGAATTCGGAGGTCTCAAGGTTGGCAAGTATGCTCTAGTATACTCTGGACTGAAGCTGTGGCCTTCATTGTTTTTGTAGCTGTTGTTTTGAGGCATGCTTAAAAAATTAAAATAATGCACTTTGTGAAAGTCAAAGTATAGTATTTTCCATAGTTGTAGTGGGTATTAGGATTATCTCAGGGAGAGCATGTCCCAAATTCCAAGCTATTGTTTTGAGGCATGTTAAAAAAAAAAAAAAGCACTTTGTGACTTCAATAATAAATATGGCAGTGCCATGTTGGAGCTTTTTTCCATAACTGGAGTTGAAGTTGTTCTCTTAGTTTGGAAAACCTTTTTTTGATTGATTGATTGAAACTTGTATTAGTAGATTGCACTGTACAGTACATATTCCGTACAATTGACCACTAAATGGTAACACCCGAATAAGTTTTTCAACTTGGGTCCACGTTAAACAATTCATGGTAAAGTTACATTGTTTAATGCATCCAGCGGGGCATCACAACAAAATTAGGCATAATAATGTGTTAATACCACGACTGTATATATCGTATCGGTTGATATCGGAATCTGTAATTAAGAGTTGGACAATATCGGAATATCGGATATTGGCAAAAAAGCCATTATCGGACATCTCTAGTATCGATACTACCAATTTATGTATCGATCTACCCTCCTATGTGTAGTGTAGTGTACTGACTGTGACAACGCTGGCACACCAACAGTTGTTGGTAAATTATCCTCTCTCTAGACTCTTATTAATATACTTGTTCATTTTCTGTTAGTATTTGCTTACTTTCTGCTGTAAAGTGCATCCATCTACACAACTTGATTAAGCACTTGGTGGCTAGCTTAGCTATTCGCATGCCTGCTCCTGGCTTGGTGTTGGTGTGTAACATATTTAGCCTCATCCCCCAGTGATAATGTTACTTAAGATACTAAGAAATGTTGTTTATTTGCGACTATAGAGGTAATTATTATTAACTTAGGGAGCAGCTCCACACTATGTATGAAGACACACAATTAGCTGCTACCTTGTTAGCCGAGGGACTAAAAACAAATACCGTGTCAGCCAGAGGGGATCAGCGTTTGTGATAGGCAATAATCGACAATGACGATCACATACTTTTTCACAAAAATCTTCCGATACTGATAGGTGGCCGATGGATCAGCATATCTCTAGTACTGCTGCATTACATCATATAGGTTAAATTAAACCTTGTGATTTTTCACTTGCTTCGCATGCCTCAAGGTTTTTCTATAGCAATCAAAACACATTTGTTGTTACTATATTTACATTTTACACACTACATGAGAGGACATAATCTTGGATGAAAAATCTCTTTAGGCTTCAAGTTTGTTTGTATGATTTTCAGGTGGCATTAAGCCATTTTTAAAGGTGGGGTATAAAAGCACCACCTTGTAATATATTTGTATTACTTTGTCCAGGTGTACCCATTGATGGGTTTTCCAGACCCTGCTGTGGTAAATGCTGCACAGCGTTTAGTCAGTGAACACCAGGGCAGGTTCTCCCAAACGTCTCGCATTCTGCAACAGGTATATACACATTAAATTTAGTAAAACATCATTCTATCATCTGATGAAATAATTGTTTGTTATTGAGGAAAATGCTTATGTTGCTTCTTTTTTCTTCAGCGTCAAACTATCGAGCTGATCCCTGTGACCAAAGTTACCTACGCATGGAAAGGGAAAACAAACCTTTACTTTGTGTATGGAAATGAATTCAAAGTCAATGCAGACAACTACCCAGCCACCTGTTGCTGTACTGTGATGTAACTGTAAAAGCTGTCATCCTCCCTGAAAGCTGGAGCAACAATGAAATCATTTAATCATGTATTTTGATGTTTGCAGTCAATATTTTATATGTCAATGTATGTCTTTTGGAAAGTCATGCATATCCTGTTAACTTTGTTTACCTAATGCATGCCACACCGTAAAATAATAGCCTGGAAAATGATATATTTTAATACAAACACTTTTCACTGAATATAGAACTTTCGTTACAATTTGTATTTTTACATCACTTACCACGTGTTTGATTTCAGTATTGCTAATGTTCCCCAAAAATATATTGTATATCATTGTATGACACATGTTTTGTATACTTGTTTAATACGTGTATGCGTTTGCATCGAATACTCGTACAACCTGCATTTATTGAAAAATCCCAATAAACTGTTTCGTAATGTTTTGCTTTGGAGTGCTGACGTCATAATAAGTGGACTGTCGCAGCTGCAATGACGTAGAGAACGTGTTCGCCATAATGACAGTAAAGCAACAACAAAAAGCCAAATTAAAATACAAAGGTTTGGCTGTGGATATTTTCCGGTACCGCCAGCGTTAGCCTGCAGCGGTAAGGTTTGAGTGCGTATCGTCACATTTGAGTCTTGTTAGATCTGGCAAAACTGAGGAAGAACTGAGCGGAACAACGAGGTAAGTTAGCATGCTAGCTAACTAAACAGGTTCACCTGTGATGCCGCTAGCTCGTGGCTAATACTTAGTTCAGTGCTCTGGTCGGTCGTCGTGGTTCGTAAATGGAGTCTGACACTCTGCAATGTACATGTTTGGATAACATTGTTTATACATCCAGCACTGAGTTTGGAAGTGACCACGTTTACGTTAGCAGGCTAAATTAGCCTCCTTGTTAGCCACGATGATGCGACCTGTTGGAGAAGCAGATTTACGTCTGCAAATGTTTACACATATTTTATAAGATTAACTGCGCAACATATAGCTTCAATCAGAGTGATGGCTTTTGTATGCTCTCTTGCTGACGTATTATTTTGAACCGTCTTGTAATTTTGACAGTTTAAGTCCCTGGAGACTTTTGCACCTGCGAACAGTCAATCTGTGTTCCTGTTTTGCTAAATATATCATCATTCTGTTATGGCCGACTCATGTAACCTTGCATTGTATCATCACTAAAGTGTTTAGTCTGTGTTTGTAAGACACATCACAACTGCTGATGTGGGTTTACAGAATATTGCGAGGTACTGGCTTGAATACTGATTTGAATTTGGTGTCTAATAGGCAGTTATTATGGCTTCGGCATCTGCCAGTATGGACGCCATAATAGGCAGAGTTATTATGGCTTCGGCATCTGCCAGTGTGGACGCCAAGGCAGAGCTGACTACTTTACTGGAACAATGGGAAAAGGAGCAACAAGGCAGCACACAGGAGCTAGTTAACATTCTTACCAAGTAAGTGTTTTTTCTCTATAGATCAACTGACTCGCTATTTTACAGATTTCAAGTGAATTTGGTCATATTAAAGGAATATATCAATTAACATTCACAGAATCTCGGAGCTTGTTGAGAAGGAGACAGAGGAGTACCATAAAGCAGACCCAGACCCTTTTGATGATCGTCATCCTGGTAAGACAAAGAACATGGAAGAAAGTATTATTGTTAATGTAGTGTATACATTTATAAATGTTGTTTGTGCTATAATTTTCCACCAGGGAGGGCTGATCCGGAATGTGTGTTGGGACATTTGCTCAAGATCCTGTTTAAGAATGACGACTTCATGAACACAGTAAGGATATAGTGAATGGATCTATTTGATACTCATTGAAGTGAACCTCCAAGTGCTTAATAACATTTATTTCCCCATATAGTTGGTGAATAGTTATGTAATGGCCAGCAGAGAGTTTCCCCTCAATGCAGCAGCCTGTCGCTTGCTTCAGAACATCATGCCTGGACTAGAGACAGCAGTGGTATTTCAGGAAAAGGTACATTATTATATGATGTTACAGTGTCATTTTATTGTCATAGTTGATAGGGTAATTTGTAAGGCGATGCCACCTGTTAAAAGTTGCATCAAACTATGTACTCAAAATAATCTTATTAACCTTTATTGTGGTCCTATTAAGACGTTCCCTTCAGGGTTTCATGCTGCCAATTCCGAATTAATTCCAATACCAAATAATCCATGAGTGAGATCTGCTAATTCCAATAATGATGACTTGTATTGATTAACTGTAAATGTTTCAATATCAACACACTATTTAAACTAGTTACTTATTTTATTGTATTACATACAATTGTTTGATGAAAAAAAGTCAGTAGTACACTTCAACTAAACAAAAGTAAAAACTATTATCTACCAGGATTAAAATTATTTGGTTTTTTTTCCCTCAAAGTTCTTCTTTGTTTATTCCCTGCATTAAACATTAACAAAAAACATGTGGGGGGAGTTAAAATATCGACTTAATTACACTACTATCTTACTGATACTACCCTTCGTATCCACACCACCAATTTATGGATTGATCCGCCCTTTTACGTGTCGTGTACTGACTGCTACACAGACATTGTTATATTATACTCTCGCTAATTCTTAATAATCTACTTGTTAAATGTATGTTAATAACTGCTTACTTTCTACTGTAACGGGCTTCCATCTACACTCTACTAAGCACCTATTTATTGGTGTTGTTTCAAGCTAGCTTAGCAATAAGCATGCCTGGCTTGCTTTTATAATTGCTTGTATTTCGACACGTGACTTCTTCCTGGGAGGAAAAACCAGTGGGGGTCAACCCAGCCAAGATGGCTGTTGTACAGCAAGCATTGCGTGAACTATCCGAGTTACATCTTCCTGCATAAAGCGGATATGAGCAAAAATACAAACTATGCAATATCATTTATCCCAATACTTTATCAGAAAAAGATTTGTCGAGTGACATTAAGGATTATACGTCAGTCACCTTCCAAGACATATCAAACTATTGCGCCCCAGATGCCATTTAACACGGAAATTTGGAAAAGCATGGAGGTCTACAATTTCTTTGTGTGTGGCTGGGTCAAGGAAATTGGTATCAAGACTCTCCCGGATAATTATGTATCGTTTCTGCTGGGACAAGGTTGCATTTCATGATTTAACTTTGCGTCTACTGGCATGTGTGTTGCTGTTGCGCGTGTCGTTTATGAGTAGCGTGTTTTCCCCCATTTAAAAAAAAAAATATAACTACAGATGTCAACATTGCGTATGTGCTGAAAGATTCATTTATGATGGCTGCCTTTGGTAAAAACTTAACTCTTTTAGGTTTTGCTCACATTTGCTTTCTTTTAGAATCGTCGAGTTGGTGCTTTTTGAAACACTCGTAGAAAATGTGTTTAATGCAAATAATATCAAGATAATAGTTAAATGGGAAATAATAAACGTTAAAATTATATCAAACAAACCTTTAACATAGTTATCACTGTAAACTACTCATGCATTCTTTGACTCTGCATTCTTCCAGCCTTTTTGATTGCCTCTCGAGGAACTATGAAGAAATGTTTATTCTTTTTGCGATTTTGAGCGATTCGTACAGCCAAAAGCAACGCAAGCATTGAGCATTTTTTCTTCGAGAAAGGCTAAATGGCACCTAGTACCCATTGAGAACAGAGCGAGCTTCACCACCACGTATATTTAATGACCGGACGTGAAGTCAGTAAAATCTAAGTAATAGTGATAATGATACTTTATAATGATTTTAAAGATAGAAATACAAGTTTATTTGCCGTAATAGAGGTGATGGTAGTTATTGCATTTTTTCTTTTTCTTGTATTGAACAAAGCGAGCACAGTCTACAAAGTCTAATTCCTTGTGTGTTAAACACACCTGGCTAATAGATCTTATTGTGATTATTTTAGAGGTGCCTCATTAAACTGTATGGCGATACACAGTTAGCTGCTATCTTTTCAGTGGAGGGACTAAAAATAAATATACGGTAGTGTCAGCCAGAGGGGATCGTCAATAAACGGCATTGGTGATCACCTGTCGTTTTCATGAACATCGTCCGTAATTGATGGGTGGCCGACTGATTGGCCCATTTTTAGGTCCTATAGTTTAAGCTATACTCTGCTACAATCTATACTGTAGCGAGACATGTTTGCAAAAATAGTAAAGTTGGATATCATTACGACATCAAATAAAGTAGTCTTCCCGTTTTGATTTTGACTCCCATTCACTGCTAATATTAAACATTTTAAATTGTCAGTAGCACTTCAATAAATTTGAGAGTTTATTGTTTAATATGGAGTTAAAAGTACTTTTTGAGAGGTGGTTAACACCACATAGTCAATAGTCCCCACCAGTTAGTGTCAGAGTCCAACCTGCAGGCACATTGCTTTTCTTTATCTTGTATCAACAAAGTAAATGTTGAATAAGCATTCTCTACACTCAATCATTTAACCTTGTTCTTAATCTTTCATTTATTTGGTTTTGTTCTTTTCAGGAGGGAATAGTTGAAAGGTTGTTCAAGTGGGCTCGGGAGGCTGAGCAGCCCCTCAGAATCTATGCCACAGGCTTGTTGGCAGGTGCCATGGAGAACCAGGACATTGCAGCCAACTACAGAGAAGAGAACTCCATTTTGGTCAGTAGGGGATGCTGTTTTCTCCGAATACTTTTTTATTCAAGAATGAAATGTTCTATTCTAAAAGTACACACAGTAGTGTTACACAATTTGTTTTATGAATATTAATCCCTAGATTGTTCACCCATCATCAATTTCCCTACACCAGTCCATCAGCTTGTTTTAATGCTTGGTTTTAACAGGTTCCATTGATGCTGCATCGCTTACGTGAGCTTCAAGATAAAGATGCAGAGACTAAAAGAGAAATCAAGCGCCCCACCCCCAGAAAAACCCTGAGTGGATCTTTACTTCCTTTGGATGAGGAGACTGTTGACGGAGGCTTTGAGGTGAAGCCTTTCTCAATGGGCCAAAATGGGTCTGAAAGGGAAGGACTCGAGCAAGACGAAGATGGGGAAATGAGCCTCTCTGCCTTAGAGCCTGAAAATGACCTTTCATTCCGTCTCAACTCCCCTCACAAGACCAGCAGCCGTGCCAACTCGGCTGTTAAAACCATGATGAAGCCCATGTCGGCCCCAGGCTCGCTGCTCCACCAAGGTGTGTCTGATGGTAGTAGTTACCTGAAAAGAAAAGCAGACAGAGAGAGTGGCAGGACTGCAAAGCACAAGTTAAATTTCTCTCTACCCGAGCCAGAGAGGAATTTCAGCGAGCTTTCCAACAGCAGTTGGTCTGAGATGAGCCCCTGGGTGATAGGCAACAACTACCACTTATACCCTCTCACCCCAGAGATCGAGCAGAGACTCATTCTGCAGTATCTCACTCCTCTGGGAGAATATCAGGAGGTTAGTTTGTGTTTTATAGCATAGACAATAGGGCTGTGAATTTTTGGGCACCACACGATTCGATTAAATTCAGAATCAATGCTCGATTCAAAACGATTCTCGATTCAAAGTCAGTACGTTTTAATTATCATTGGGTGTCAGTTTTATTTAAAAAAAAAAAAAAAAGTTTAAATTTTTTAAAATCGATTAAGAATCGTTATAAATGAGAATCGCGATTAATTCAAAAATTCAGTCCAGGTTGTCACTTTTTGCATCGAATACTATTAATAAGGGTTTATTTGAAGTATTGAGTCAACTTTTTTTTAACGGCCCTGCCATTATTATTAGGTTGGGTTGTGAAGCAAATTGTCCATTTTTGTTATTGTTCCTGTTATCAAAATATTTATTTCTCCTGTCTTCAGCTTTTAGCAGTATTCATGCAAATGGGAGCACGTGAGCTCCTCATGCATTACATGGATTTAAAGCTGACCAATGATGTTCAGCTTACATTTGAGGCACTGAAGGTAAATCATCCACCAATGCTTAAACCTCTAAACCTTTTCTCAAATGCTGTTTATGCAAGAACATGCAGACCTATTTTCTTTTTCTTTCTTTCTTTTTCTCTGACAGTACTTGGCTTCTCTGCTGCTTCACAAGAAGTTTGCTGCCGAGTTTGTGGCGCATAGTGGAGTTCAGAAGCTCCTGGAAATCCCGAGGCCCTCTATGGCTGCTACTGGAGTATCACTGTGCCTCTATTACCTTGCCTATAACCAGGATGCAATGGAAAGGGTAATTAAAATATCTTATGCTAGTAGTTCTCAAACTTTTTTCACCAAGTACCACCTCAGAAAAATCTTGGCTCTCAAAGGACCACCATAATGACCAACATTAAAGTACAGAAGCGTAGTAGGCTTAAGTATTCTTTAAAAACAAGCAGAGGTTTTATTCAAGAAGTATAGTTAATATCGTTGGCCACTGTAACATCACACAACACAGTTTGAACAATAACATGCAAGTGGAAGTAGGACCGTATTTGTATTCATTGACCTCTCCTCCCAAGGTGTGCATGCTGCCCCACTCTGTCCTGTCAGATGTGGTTGGGTACACACTGTGGCTGCTGGAATGTTCGCATGCATCCGGCTGCTGCCACGCCACCATGTTCTTCTCGATTTCCTTCTCTTTTCGCGCTGTACTGGAACTCTTTGACAAGCAGGATGGGCTGCGACGCCTCGTCAATCTGGTAGGCTAAACCAGAAGCTCGCCTCATGTGACCCCCACTCTTACCATGCAAATGCATACATCTGTATTGCTGACAGAAAATCTTACATACTAATACGCTGAAGTCTTTTTTTAAATTTTTTTATAGCCGATGTTTATTTTTTATGTATGATATGACATCTTTCAGATTAGTACATTGGAAATCCTAAACCCAGATGACCAGGGTGCACTGCTAAGCGACGACGAGATTTTCTCCAGCAGGCAGACAGCCAAACACACCTGCATGGCCCTGCGCAGGTACTTTGAGGCTCATCTGGCCATCAAAGTGGAGCAGGTGAAGCAGTCCTTGCAGCGTACAGAGGGAGGTGCTCCTATTCACTCACAGCCCTACTACAAGGTATATAGAGTACAAGCTTCCATAAATTCCACACTATTAGGTGAAATAATCGTGAATGTTTGATGCATTTAAGTCTGAGATGTCTGGTCATCATTTGGCTTTTATCCTCACAGGCAGTCAGTTACAGTCGTGAACAGGTAGTGGAAATGATGGAGTTTCTCATAGAGTATGGCCCCCTACGTTTGTATTGGGAACCAGCTGAAGTCTTCCACAAATTGTCTTGCGTCCAACTCCTTCTGCAACTTATCTCCATAGCCTGTGACTGGAGGACCTACTATGGCAGGTGAGGAGAATGTAGTATGCTCATCTTACTGCGTTTTTTAGTGATCTTTTGCACCTACATTGGCTAAGCTATGTTGTGGTACACTTACGTTTCTTTCAATGCAGGAGTGATACTGTGCGCTATGCCCTTGACATCCTGAGTATCCTCACAGTCGTACCAAAGACTCAGATGTTGTTGTCTGAGACTGTTGCTGTTGTCGATGAAGGCGGTGCCACTGTTTCAAGCGCTGGTATGTACAGACCTAATAGTTAAATTATTTCTGAGCAGTTATCAACGTAATCTTTAAATAGAAAATCAATACTGTACATTATTACATGTTTAAACATACCAGCCTCTGCCCGGCTGCACTTAACAATTATTTTGACAGTCGAGTAGTCGGCGAATATTTTTTCAATTAGTCTTCTAGTCAATTGATTATTGCTTATGATCTGCTGTATACGTTTGAGTTTTTGTCTTGCAGGTATGAACATTGTTCTTGCTGTGGCAGAGGGAGAAGTATTTGTAAACGATGCTGAGATCCAAAAGTCTGCTCTGCAGGTTGTCATTAACTGTGTCTGTGCACCTGACAAACGCATGTCCAGCATTGGCAAGTTTATTTCGGGCACGCCCCGTCGTCGCCTCCCTCAATTAACCAAATCCAGCGAAAATGTGCTCACTAAGATGTGGAATGTGGTGCAGTCCAACAATGGCATTAAGGTATTTCATCCATCCATCCATTTCATGTTACAGAAATCATTGTGCTATTTATTTTTTCAAGGGTTATCAAAAAGGAAGTGACAATGTCTCGCAAACCTTAGCTAAAGTGCACCAGCAGCAAACTGGTTGCAAAGCAGTGTTAAATGGATCTTCTCTATATACAGTACTAGTAAACAATCCTATCATAAATTGTCTTTACAAACCGATAAAACATGTGGTAAGGTTGTAACCTACAATATATCCAACAATGTATCTATATCTATACTTTCTAATTAATTCCTATGGTCATGTGTATTATTACAATTTCTAAACACTTCAAAATATCTTACTGATATGTGTTTAATGCAAATAATATCAAGATGATATATTATTAATTGTACTTCATTAGAAATCAAGTACCAGTAGAGTGGAAAAACAAGTTGCCTCTTTATTGAAGCTATTATCATATACCGGTATATCTGTTTTATGACACCAAAATACTTCCAAAGTTTTGGGAATAAATAGATATGATCAAAATAGTATCAATCTCACGGAAATTCCCAAACCATTTTGAGAGATAATAAGGAAGCCAATCACGTGATCGCGTGATGTCGCGCTAGGAACCAAAGATCCCTTCCCTATCAATAACAATGCCAATCAAGCAGATTTTATGAGAGCCAACAACTATTACTTTTGGAAAAAATATGATTAAGGACCTTATACTTTTGAGCCCGAACACAAAGAGGATGAGTAATAAGTTTTAGAGGCCCAGTGATGGATGCAGTTTCATTGTGACACTAGCATCTGCATTGCTAGGTGCTAAACATACAAACTAACAATAACAAACCAGAATTAAACAAGCACGTCTATATTATTTCCACTCTTGCTGGGATGGTGACCGACGGGACGCTCACATAATTCCGTTTCGATAAAGATTCAATTGCAATTCTCATTATGGGTTAAAAAAAAGTTCCTTCAGGAGGCGTCTTGTGGGGTCTATTTCGCCGTCTCGGGGGATGTAAAAAGTCGACCAGCCTGTCAGACCATGGCCACATTTTTCTACTACATGGTGAGCACTGCATGAATTATATTCTAAAATTCGGAATTCTGGCAAGTTTGAGACTAAGCAGAAGCAGCCGTCTGCTCGGTGTGTCAAAAATAGCAGCGTAAGATAGCATTAGCATACTGCTATCAATGCAACAATATCACTCATATTTGGTTAATTTTCAGATCACGACATGTAAATGGAATATTGTTGGCAGTTTCGGGATGTTTTTAGAGAGAGTATAATGAGCGCAACAGAGGACTCTTGATCTGTTGAATCAATTGTTGGCTATTTATTTACAATTTCGAATGCATTAAAAAAGCCAAGCATATGTGTTCTTGTCTTACTTAAGGATTGTGAATGATAAACACCACATCGCTTTCCAATTTTGCATATTTCCAGTATGACTGATCTGATAACATTGTCAGAGTGCAAAAGCGTACTGTGATGTCAATCTCGGAAAATAGCCGAAGGTATTCACAGCGCAATATTCAAAATGGCTGACTGAATTTGTGGCATTTTGTGATGTTTAAACTGTGTTTTCACATACTTTGCGGATTGTAAATACAAAAGGATATGGTTTAATGCAGGGGTCCCCAAACTTTTTGACTCGGGAGCCGCATTGGGTTTAAAAAAGGTTCCCCCTAATTGACTGAAAGAGCGCGTACTTGCCGCACGCTCACCCGACACTGAGCGAGCGCGATGATGTCACGCTATCAATAGGAAAATGCATTTTTAGACAATATGATTGGCTAGGAGACACTGAGTAACAAGTGGTAGCAAATGGATTAGAAAGGACAGCTTTAAAAAATAATAATATTAATAACAATAAAAAAATTCAAACAACTATTTTTTATAAAAACATTTTTTAACTTGGGACTTCCTGTGGGCAGGATTTTGGACGCTGGCGGGCTGTATTCGGCCCACGGGCCATAGTTTGGGGACTGATGGTTTAATGGATGCAATGAAACACAAGTAGGCATATAAAGTGAACTTGTTTTTTCCACTCTACTGGTCCTTTTAAAAAAACACATTTTTTACCAAAGTTGAGATACCAAGCAATTTTACCCAAACACAAACTGCCACACAAAGACTCTCCTGTGCTCAGCACAAAAAACATCTGCACACAAACTACGTACCCCAATGTATGCAGGATATATGTACTCGGCAAACAAAAAGTCATGTTTTCTCTTTTGTTGTGGCATTGTTCAAGGGGTATTATTAGTACATGTATTTTTGAAGGAAGATGTAGAGAGACATTTAATAATATGGAGGACACATTTTGACAACCATATTTACATACAGGAGACAACAGACCTCTTTTCATTGTAATGAACTTCAACACAACACAACCATCAAAATATATGTCTTTGTAAACCCGCCTTAGGGTTTGTGACCCATTTTTTAAATAAAATGTTTAATTTGTCCTGCAGGTCCTGCTGTCCCTGTTGACAGTAAAGATGCCCATTACAGATGCAGATCAGATCCGAGCTCTGGCCTGTAAGGCTCTGGTGGGTTTGTCTCGGTCCACTTCTGTCAGACAGATCATCAGTAAGCTGCCTTTGTTTAGTAGTGGACACATCCAGCAGCTTATGAAGGAGCCTGTGCTCCAGGATAAACGCAGTGAGCATGTCAAGTTCTGCAAGTTTGCAGCTGAACTCATAGAAAGAATCTCAGGAAAACCCTTGCTGATCGGTACTGATGTATCCTTGGCATGGCTACAGAGAGCAAGTGTTGTCGCTCAGTCAAGGATCACCTTTCCTGAGAAAGAGCTGCTTCTGCTTATTAGGAACCACCTTGTAGTCAAAGGCCTTCATGACACAGCCACAGCCCTCACCAAGGAGGCAGATCTACCAATGACATGTCTGTCACATTCATCTCTCTCTGCTTCTACTTTTGTTCCTGTCACTCCCCCTCCTCCTACTGCTGCTATTGGCACTCTACCACGCACCCCGCGGCTGGCCAATGGTGTTGGGTCAAGACTGGGCAGTCATCCATCTCATTTAGCCACTCCAGCACCCAGCCATTTACAAGCTCGCCCCTCTACATCACAACCTGCTGGGCTCTCTACTACTTTCCCATTGACGCCTGTGCCCCATTGTAACAATGGCTCTCCTCTGATCGGCCGAATTGTTTTCTCCCGTGAGAGGCACACAGGGTGCAGCGTGATGAGCTGCAAGAAACCCCGAGTGTTGAGGCAGAAGTCAGACCATGGCGCCTTTAGCCAGACACCAGCGATGAAGAAGCAGTTTGACAGACACATGCCCTCCCCCCCTGCATTAGACAGTATCATCACTGAGTACTTGCGGGAACAACATGCTCGCTGTAAGAACCCAGTTGCAACCTGCCCACCTTTCTCTCTCTTCACCCAACATCAGTGCCCTGAGCCCAAACAGAGGTGTCAAGCACCTATTAATTTCACCTCCCGTCACACGAGAAGGGTCATATACCCTAAATATGGTGGCGTCGATGGAGGATGCTTTGACAGACACCTCATCTTCAGCAGGTTTGCACACATAGCCGCCTCTCAGGTTTTTTTTGTATGGTGGATCTGGAAAATAGAGATCCATCGAGATAAAGCCTTGTCATTTCTTAAAACTCTGTTCTGTGTATTTCTCAGGTTTCGGCCAATCTCTGTATTCAGAGAAGCTGATGAAGATGAAAGTGGATTCATGTGTTGTGCTTTCTCAGCTCGTGAGCGGTTTCTAATGCTCGGGACCTGCACAGGCCAACTAAAACTCTACAATGTGTTCACAGGCCAGGAGGAGGCCAGCTACAGCTGTCACAGTTCAGCCATAACTCACATGGAGCCCTCACGAGTAAGCGCCCAAAGCTGTCACTATGTACAACCATGTTTAGGGTACATTGAGGGGTGAATACTCACTCAAGTATTGTCCTTTTAGGATGGTTCCCTGCTTTTAACATCAGCCTCATGGAGCTACCCAATGTCTGCACTGTGGGGGATGAAGTCAGTGTTCATCATGAAGTAAGTTATTCACAGTGCATCAGGAAAGTATTCACAGCGCTTAATTTTTTCAACATATTATGTTACAGCCTTATTCCAAAATTGAAATACATTTATTTTTGTCCTAAAAAATTCTACACAAAATACCCTATAATTACAATGTGAAAATATATATATATATTTTTTTAGAGCTTTTAGAAAATGTATTAAAAATTTAAAAAACAATAAATCACACAAGTGTTCACAGTCTTTGCTCAGTATTTTGTTGATGCACAACTGGTAGCAATTACAGCTTCAAGTACTTCTGAATATGATGCCACAAGCTCGGCACACCTATCTTTGGGCAGTTTTGCCCATTCGTCTGTGAAGCATTATTAAGCTACAGTCGGTACAAAAAGTATTCAGACTCCTTTAAATTTTTCACTCTGTTTCATTGCAGCCATTTTCTAAAATCAAAAAAGTTCATTTTATTTCTAATTATTTGTACACTCAGCACCCCACCTTGACAGAAAAAAACAGAAATGTAGAAATGTTTGCAACTTTATTAAAAATAAAAAAACCTAAAAATCAGATCTATGACATTAAGTATTCAGAACTTTTGCTCTATAACTTGTTGATGAATCTTTGGCAGCAATTACAGCCTCAAATATTTTTGAATACGATGCCACAAGCTTGGCACACCTATCTTTGGTCAGTTTCTCCCATTCCTCTTTGCAGCACCTCTCAAGCGCCATCAGATTGGATGGGAAGCGTTGGTTTAGTTCTTGCCGCTAAAAACTATCCTCACAGCATGATGCTGCAACCACCATGCTTCATTGTAGGGATGGTTTTGGCCTGGTGACGAGTGGTGCCTGGTTTCCTTCTTCTTTGTTTTATCAGATCAGATAATTTTGTTTCTTATGGCCTGAGATAGGGCTGCACGATTAATCGACATTGAGGTTTTAATTAGTGTGGTACATAACTGCAAAAGGCTGAGCTGTTTTTTTCTCCGCTGTCACGGGTACTTGAGTGACAGCCATTTCTGCCAATCAGAATTGTAAGGCCTCGTATTTCTTCGTTTCTCACTTCAAACAGGAAGAAAAACATATTACTTTGTGCAACGCTCTCAGCACCTGAGAGCATCTATTTAATAGTGAAATTAACTGAACTGAGTGACCCCTCTTTTCAGTCATTAACAATCTTTGTCTCGGCGGAGACTGGAGCGGGGTAACACACAGTACAGAGAGCTTCGTGACTCGCCAGTGAGAAGTGCCGCTAAGCATCACAAATTAAGAGGAAAAATATAAGACATTAAAGCCAAATGTCCTGTTAAGGGAATATGTCAGCTTCAAATCGGATAAGCAATATTAGCCCATCTACATGGACAAACGAGCAAAAATGCCGTCATGTTCACGTGATAACAATAAACAAAAAGACAACGCCCAACCTCATTTTTCCAACTAGAAAACAAATGCACTTTAAGATGTCCAAACCTACTCATTGGCCTAGTGGTTAGAGTGTCCGCCCTGAGATCGGTAGGTTGAGAGTTCAAACCCCGGCCGAGTCATACCACAGACTATAAAAATGGGACCTATTACCTCCTTGCTTGGCACTCAGCATCAAGGGTTGGAATTGGGGGTTAAATCACCAAGAATGATTCCCGAGCGCGGCGCCGCTGCAGCCCACTTCTCCCCTCACCTCCCAGGGGGTGAACAAGAGGATGGGTCACATGCAGAGGACACATTTCACCACACCTAGTGTGTGTGTGACAATCATTGGTACTTTAACTTTAACTTAATATCTATTTAGGTTACATTAGCTAAGTGCTTAGGGTCGTTGTCCTGCTGAAAGATAAACCGTCGCCCCAGTGTGAGTTCAAAGGCGCTCTGGAGCTAGATGTATCTGTACATTGCTGCATTCATCTTTCCCTCTATTCTGACTAGTCTCCCTGTTCCTGCCATTGAAAAACATACCCACAGCATGATGCTGCCATCACCATGCTTCACTGTACGGATTGTACTGGCCTGTGATGAGCGGTGCCTGGTTTCCCCAAAACAGCATTTATGCCAAACAGTTTAATCTCTCCCTCACCAGACCAGATATTTTTTTTCCCCTGGTCTGAGAGTCTTTCAAGTGCATTTTGGCAAACTCCAGGCAGGCTGCCATGTGCTCTTTTTCTTAACCAAGGAATGGCTTCCGTCTGGCCATTCCACCCTATAGGCCTAATTGGTGGATTACTGCAGAGATGGTTGTCCTTCTGGAAGGTTCGCCTCTCTTAACAGTGGAATGCTGTAACTCTGACAGATTGACCATCAGGTTTTTGGTCCCCTTCATGACTAGGGTCCTTCCCCCCCTGATCGCTCAGTTTAGGTGGCCGACAAGCTTTAGGAAGAATCCTGGTTACCAATGATGGAGGCCACTGTGCTCATTAGGACTTTCAAGGCAGCAGATGTTTTTCTGTGCCCTTTCCCAAATTTGTGCCTTGAGGCAATCCTGTCTCTGAGGTCTACAGACAATTCCTTTTGACTTCATGCTTGCTTTGTGCTATGCCATGCACTGTCAAGTGTGGTACCTTTTAATATATAGACAGGTGTGTCTTTCCAAACTGTCCAATCAACTGAATTCACCACAGGTGGACTCCAATTAAGCTACAGGAACATCTCAAGGATAATTACAGTATTTTTCGGACTATAAGTCGCAGTTTTTTCATAGTTTGGCCTGGGGTGCGACTTATACTCAGGAGCGACTTATGTGTGAAATTATTAACACATTACCGTAAAATATCAAATAATATTATTTAGCTCATTCACGTAAGAGACTAGATGTATAAGATTTAATCGGATTTAGCGATTAGGAGTGACAGATTGTTTGGTAAACGTATAGCATGTTCTGTATGTTATAGTTATTTGAATAACTCTTACCATAATATGTTACGTTAACATACCAGGCACGTTCTCAGTTAGTTATTTATGCGTCATATAACATACACTTATTCAGCCTGTTGTTCACTATTCTTTATCTATTTTAAATTACCTTTCAAATGTCTATTCTTGGTGTTGGGTTTTATCAAATAAATTTCCCCCAAAAATGCGACTTATACTACAGTGCGACTTATATATGTTTTTTTCCTTCTTTATTATGCATTTTCGGCCGGTGCGACGTATACTCCGGAGCGACTTATAGTCCGAAAAATACGGTAGTTAAAACAAGATGCACCTGAAATCACTTTTGAGCTTCATGGCAAAAACTGTGTGATTTTTAATTTTTAATACATTTTGAAAAAGTTCTAAAACGTTTTCACACTGTCATTATGAGGTATTGTGTGTAGAATTCTGAGGACTTTTTTTATTCCATTTCGGAATAAGGCTGTAACATAACAAAATGTGGAAAACGTGAAGTGCTGTGAAAACTTTCCGGATGCAATATATACTGGTGTTAAAAGTTTAACTACCCAAAAAACAAAGTTCTGTTTTGATTGGTGCTGTCAAATCTGTGTTCACTTTGTAAATAATTTTTTATACCAGAGTTCTTTTTTATAGATATACTGTACCTACTATAATGACTCTTATCATTTAAATTATATTGACACACATGCAAGCATATTTGCATGATACAGTGTCTGGGGATTGCTATTATGGGGTGTGAGTTATTAGTCTTTCTTAGGGAAGTTTGTCTCAGTAGCAGCGTTTTACTGTATAACTGCATCTGAGATCTCAATGTGGTCCAAAAATGACATTTCTTTCTATCTTGTTGAATATTTCATAAATTTTGTTCATGAAGTTAAACTATTTTTTTTCTTATAACCACATGTTGGAATAAATGAGACATTAATTGTGTTCAGTGGAATACATTATGATCATTTAAGACCATGTATTTTATAAAATTTTTTAAAGGTAGCATTATCGATACGGTTCCTGTATTGATTCCCATTCGAGTGATATTGTGGATAATAAGTTCATGTTGAGGTTTAGGTATTTTCATAAAACTAATAAAGATGACCCTATTATAAAAGATTGGCATACAAGATTGCAGAAATCCGTATCTTGTGTCTTATATCCTCTTGCCTCTACCTCAATGGTGCTTTTGGCCCACTGATACAGCAGCCTCGTGCTGTCAAAACCGGGCACGTTCGAAAGATGACGTGCTGTTTGATTATGCACGCTAACAGCCCGAGGCCTGCAGACTTGTCTTCACGGCACACAAGCATTTGATTTAATTCATTAACTCAGTGCAACCTAGGCAATACGTCTCTGATTGATCTTGTTCTGTGCAACGAGCTATGACAAGGATTACCGGTACATTCCTTTATACACGCACAGATATTCCGTGATTTTTTTAAATTAACTATTGTCCTTCTTTGTCTGCAGGCACTCTTTCCTGGGTGATCATTATGTGGAGTTTAGTAAGCTCTCGCAAGATCGTGTCATTGGAACCAAAGAGCATGTTGCACATGTATGTATACTGGTGTTGTAGATTTTACAAATACAGAATAAAGCTGACCTTCATGGATGACTTCTAACATCAGGCTTTCCTCTGTAGATTTATGACATTCAGACTGGCCAGGTGACGCTGACTCTAAATAACCCAGACCTGGCTAATAACTACAAGAGGAACTGTGCCACCTTCAACCCCACAGATGACTTGGTACTTAACGACGGTGTGCTGTGGGATGTGCGCTCTGCTCAGGCCATCCACAAATTTGACAAGTTCAACATGAACATCAGTGGTGTGTTCCACCCCAATGGCCTGGAGGTCATCATTAACACGGAGATTGTATCCTTCAGCCCCAATTTTCTTAGTCATTTACTTTTAGTATATGCTATCAAAAAGAGGAACATTTATGTTTTTCCATCTCAAGAAAAATCTCATCTGCTGCATGGATACACATCTACATATATTTACATAGTTAAAAGTTTTTTCTGATAGATATGAGGGGTAGTTTTCCTTAATTAGAATTTTTAGTGGGATCTACGAACCTTCCACCTCCTCCACACAGTTCCTGCTCTGGACCAGTGTAGAACAGTCTTCAACAACAATGGCACTGTCATCTATGGAGGTAAATAGTGACTCACCAGTTATATTAAAGGTGTTGTGTGAACAGAGCCTGTAGAGATGTGTGTATGCACTGGTTTTGAGTCAGTCCGAAGGTCACTGATGCTTGTGTGTCTGCAGCAATGTTGCAGGCTGATGATGAAGACGATATGATGGAAATGCAGATGAAAAGTCCATTTGGTTCGTCATTTAGAACTTTCAATGCCACAGACTACAAACCAATTGGTAAGACCATTTTTGTTTTGACAGTGTATACCTCTGGCTGTAATAGTAACACTTGTAAGGTACAGCATTTGATTAATAACATGTTATTGTGTTCCTCACAGCCACCATTGATGTCAAGAAGAATATTTTTGACTTATGTACAGATTCTAAAGATTGCTACCTTGCTGTAATCGAGGTAACCTGTGTTTATAAGATGTTGCCATTTGTTATGGATTTCTTTACCCATAGTATTTTTTGTTTCTTTATACGTTTATTCCATAGAACCAAGACTCGATAAACACAGACACAGTTTGCCGGCTTTATGAAGTTGGTCGACAAAGACTAGCAGAGGAAGAAGAGGAGGATGAAGAGGATCAGGTATTGAAGAGTCTTGATAAAAGTAGAGATACAATTAATTTATTTACTATACACCAGTGGTCCCCAACTACCGGGCCGCGGACCGATTGGTACCGGTCCGCGGGCCGATTGGTACCGGGCCGCTGACCGATTGGTACCGGGCCGCACAAGAAATAAAAAAAAAAATTTTTTTTTTTTTTTTTTAAATGAAATCAACATAAAAATCACAATATATACATTATATATCAATATATATCAATGCAGTCTGCAGGGATACAGTATTTATGTAAAAAAATAAAAAAAATAACTTTTTTTTTTTTTTTTTAAATACATCCCCCCAACCCCCCCACCACCCTCCCCCCCCACCCCGGTCCGTGGGACAAATTTTCAAGCGTTGACCGGTCCGCAGCTACAAAAAGGTTGGGGACCACTGCTATACACCATTACAATTTTTCTTGTATCTAGGAGGATGATGATCAGGAGGATGACGACGACGACGAAGACGACTCTGATGATGACATTGATACAGATCCTCTTATCGCTGAGCTTGAGAATGAGAATGGTGGTGATGATGATGATGACGACGACGATGCAAATGTTGAATTCTCTCCCTCTGATGAAGAGGTGGCTCGCCTTCTCGAGGATGACTTAGATGTAGGGGATGACGATGATGACGACGACGACGACAATGATGACGACTCTGACAATGATGATGCTGAACTGGATGGAGAAAATGGTGAGTACTGATTGTCAGTGAGTCTGTCTTTTTAAAAAAAGCTGATCCAAATGTTGGCACCCTGTGCACCCATGGGTGTCGTGTAAATGGTGCGTGTGGTCAAGCGCAGCATTGGCACATTGCTCCCTTCAACAAAAGTTTTGCTGTCAGTGGTAAAAAAAAGTGTGTACTCCATCAAGACATAATGGTAATAACTACGGTTGGGCATTGATTGATTTCGGAAGGTTCTAGTTCCTTGTTTTGATTCCGGTTCCCAAGGATTCTCTATCCCGATTCTTATGAATTTCTGAGGGGGCTATTTTCAACCAGTGTATAAATATCAATCCTTTGAACTTGAATATAAATGTTATGCATTTTCTTTCAACAGGAATACCTTGTCACAAAAGTTGAATGTAATTTTTAAAAATCACATACAAACATTTCACTTACTCTTTTATGTGTTTATATATTGGGATGTTCCGATCAGGGTTTTATGCTACCAATTCCAATACCGATCTTTTAGTGAAACCGGTCGATACCGATCGCATGTATTAACCGTAATTTTTAAAAATGTATTTACAATGAATGACAGTGTAAAAATCTCTTATTTAAAAAAAAAATGTTTTATTACATCCATCCATTTTCTACCGCTTGTCCCTTTCGGAGTTGCGGGGGGTCGTTGGAGCCTATCTCAGCTTTGGATGGATGGATGTTTTATTACATTTGTTTGAGCAAAACAAGGTCAATAGTACACAGTAATTAAACAAAAGCAAAAACTATCTTACTCATTGAAATCCTTTAGTATTTACCCTCCAAGTCCTTTTGGTCCCTTATTCCTGGAATTTGTAAACATTAACAAAACATTTAAATATTGTTCTAATTGATCTAATGACTCCGATATCGACCATATACTGATACTAACCTTGGTATCAACACCACCAATTTATGGATCGACCCGTCTTCCCCTTATGTGTATGCCTGGCAGTGGATGCTGATGAGCAACAGAGTAGCCCGACAGTTGTTGTTTTATTATCCTCTCTCTAGACTTGTATTGAATATAAGCTATCCCTGTTAATAGCTGTTTACTTTTTTCTTTGTCATTTTGGGAAAAGGCTGATTGTCAGAAAAGTTGAATGATAATTTAACTTTTAATAATGTAAACGCCTCAAAAGTTGATGTTTAACTTTGCTGGCTTCAAATATCGTTTCTGGGTGATGGTTTATCAAAACTAGCTTTCTCATATTTCCTGCGTTGTGCATAGTTCAATCAATATGCAAAGCCTGATTTGCTCACCATAGTTGCCCTCGCCTTTGGTTCACAGCAGCAAAAAGAGAAGAGGAGGATCTAGATGTTAAAAAAATCAATTAAGAAGCGCTCCCACTGGATGTCTTCGCAGTGTGCGGTGACCAGCTATGTCGGCTTGGAAACGCTCGAGACAAAGATGGCGTGCTTTGCAGTACGCAGACTTGATTACTTCTGACAAAGAGGTTTTGTTTTCGCCAGTTTGTCTGTTTGTTAGCCACATAACACAAACAATTCTAGACAGATTTTAATAAAATGTCTGA
This sequence comes from Entelurus aequoreus, assembly GCF_033978785.1. Classification (NCBI taxonomy): domain Eukaryota; kingdom Metazoa; phylum Chordata; class Actinopteri; order Syngnathiformes; family Syngnathidae; genus Entelurus; species Entelurus aequoreus. Next base: position 41,571,336 of record NC_084737.1, read on the forward strand.
AAACAACAATTCCTCTTATCTCCTACCAACATACGTCCTCTTTTTCTCCTTTTTGCCGTGGTCTACGCCCCCACCTTGCCAGTCCCGTGCTGCGCAGAGGATTTGACCCTTATGATTTGATAACTTGGCATTTTTCAACACGAGTATCCAATGCTTTTTAAACACAAATAAGTCAGAAAAAACAGAATTCATCATAGGTTCCCTTTAGATGTTTGGACAATTCCTGATAACATTCTTGTGAGAAGGTAAGAATTATTAGAAATGTGGCAAATGTTTATTTGTGCCTGGCAAATATTTATTTATGTTTTCTACACTGTGGCTCCAAGTTCTTTGCAGCAATGCAAGTGTACTCTTATAAACAATTGTATGTTTTTTTCAATGCAGTTAAAAAATGGTATCTGTCATGCAATGGTAAAAATGTCATAGAAACCCAGAGAAATGTGCTGATGCTGCTTTGTTTTTGTCGTTTTGGCAGTTTGAGTCTTCATCCACTGACAGATGTCTTAGTGACCATTTCTTTTCTACTTCACCCTCAAACAGACAGCTCCGACAACTCTGACCTTGAAGATGACATAATTCTATCCCTGAACGAGTGAGGGGCTATTGGCAGCCGGGATTGAGCAACTGGACTACAAGTCAAGGCATCGGCCTCGTAGACATCTGAGTTGCAGAGGAGGAGGCAAGAAGAAGAAGAGAGCAGCAGATGCGGTAGGAAATAACTTGGAGCACTGCCAGTTTGAATGAGTTGGCGTCTGTGTACAAATGGACTCTGAGAGATAGGACCAAGGAAGAATCTCAGATAGATAAAAACAGCATTGTATATGATATAGTTTTATAAGCCGGCCTGATTGCACATCAGGGAAATAGCCAGTGTGTGGATGCATTGATGAACTTTTATATTTTATTCTCAACCGTTTGATATTTTGAAAGCAAAAGTTTGGTGTCAAATAAGTCTTTAAGGGAACAAGACCTAACTGCAATGTTGGAGAGCGTTTGTGTAGCTATCAATGCAATGCATTCATTAGCATCGACCTTTGAAATATTCATCAAAAATGTATTAAAATTTTGGATTTAGGCTGTTGAATTGAATTAACTTTCTGTTGGTCCATCAGCGACACAACGATGCCGTTATTTTCATCTCTTCTCTTACGTTAGAGAAGTTAAATCGGCTCTGCACTCTTCATTCTTGTTCCTGGACATGCCTACCGTGCACTGGCTTTTCGTCATTTCACACCCAGCAAGGCTTTTTCTCAAGTGAATAGATGCCAGCCTTTGGGCTTTTGATTATTCATCTTGCAGAGTTCTGTACAAAAAGCATCTGGGTAAAAAACGATTCATATTTGTTTTCTTTAAAAAAAATTGTGTTACCAGGTCAATTTAAACATTGAAGAGAAAATGTGCTGGCTCAATTTTACAAAGCCACCAAGATGAGTTCTCCTGAGGTTTTTGCTTCCTATCATTTTACCAGGTTTCTTTCTATCAAGAAGACATGCGTTGAGTTTCTTGATACATTAAATGTACAGCTTGTACAGTATGTACCTAAAGTATTTTTCTTATAAATAAAACTTTAGAACATTAAAAGATTTGTTTGCCCTTTTACTGATATGGATGGTGCTTGAGCTCCCCTACACATTTGTCACACTCTTAACAGTTGTAGGCTTTTGTCACTGTGTAGGGGACATTTAAGGAGCACATTGTAATAATGCATGTCCATGTGTCTCTTTAATATTTGGTTTCCTTGTATTGCCTCACAACCAATGGCCTTATGCATTATATTGCTTTTGCACAGGGGTGTCCAAGGCATGGCCCGGGTACCATTTGTGGCCCAAAAGCTATTTTTTTACACAGCCCATAACACATTCTAAAAGTACTGTTATTTAAAAAAATAAAAAGTGGATTAAAAGAGCAAACTGGTGTAATGTAATGAGAAAAGGTTGAAATGTTGACAATAAAAACACAAAGCTGGTAAGCAGGCTGTTTTTCCTTTAATAAATCCACAGTGCAAAATATAAAAATGCCCCCCACATCCTTTGATTTGTTAGTGTGCAGCCCTCACCTTGTATTATCGACACAAAAGTAACCTCAACCTTATTGTTTTTTGTTCTTTTTGACATTTTGTGACAGTAATTATTGCAGAAGTCGTAGTTTAAAGAACTAATATGTTGCTCCCATCTCTAAATAACCTTATAAATTATCTATATTTGCAATGTAATGCATTTACTCCGTGGGATCAACCGTCTTTGGTACCCACCTTTTGAGTGTGCGCATGCTTCAGACTTCCCATGAAGCAACATTACAGGTTTTTAGCTTAATTGCAGGAAAAGGGATTAATATTTTCCTGTGTCCTTCCCACGGTTAATAATAAAACACATTCAAATACGCATCAGAACCACGTTAGAAAATACTTTGTACAAATTGTTTGATCGCCCACAGAGGAATGTGTGTGGCCATGTGTCATTTTATTTATTTATTTATTTAGAAATATTTATAGTTTTGGGATTTTACAAGTTAGCGGGATACAGCAGTAGAAATGCTCTAAAAGTGTGTGATAGATGAGCTGTAAGATGATGTGCTTGAGAGATGTGACGTTGGCGGACGAGTCAAGTTTTTTGGACGGCTCTTTTAAGTGAACGATGAGAACTGATTCGCAGTTGTTGTGAGCTGTTAGTTTGGGAGCCATTTTTATGGACATGCAGATACAATGTCACCTGGTTGGAAACTGAACTAAAAATGTAAATGTTTTGATATTTTATTTCAGTGGTTCTTAATCTGGGTTCGATCGAACCCTAGGGGTTCGGTGAGTCGGCCTCAGGGGTTTGGCGAAGCCTCCGCCGCAAAGGTCAAGACACACCCGACTCATCGTGTAAATAAAAACTTCTCCCTATCGGCATATTATGGATACCCAAAAAAATTTTCCCACTAATTTTCCATATGCGTGAGCAAACGCAAAAACTCCTTGAGCATTCAGTAGAGCACATGTGAGCGATGTCAGGCGTGCACATGCACTGTGGCCACACCTGCAGCACACCTGTCTCAAACCTGACTAAGGCCCCGATTATCCAGGGTAAATCACACCTGACCTTATCCGTGTCCACACACAACAATGCCACCGTTTAAGAACCCGCCCCCCTGCGTCCGCCGGCGCAACACGACCTAATACGCATGCGCGGAAAATGCACACGTCATAGTCATCTCCAGTGTTGCTTTGTGTGTAAATTCTTGAATGTAACTTATCTGAACAATATCCAGTGTTGTGGTATTTCAATTAATGCGACATACATGGCGAACAATAACTGATACAGTCTGCTTTGCCAGTCCAAATGCATTCGCCGTTTTCCTCGACGGCCAGGTAATACAAAGCACACGCTACCTTTTTTTATCACATCCACGGGAGCTCGCATTCTCGTTGACTCTCCTTCAACAAATGGACGAAGTTTTTCGCTAAGTAGAATCACAGCTGACCCGGCCGGACATTGGAAAGTTCTCTTGCCGTCTGAGAAGTGTTGTATCCTAAATAGCTGCAATCGCTTTCTCGACTACTGAATTGAATTTTTTTTATTTAAACGGGGATAGCAGATCCATTCTATGTGTCATACTTGATCATTTCGCGATATTGCCATATTTTTGCTGAAAGGATTTAGTAGAGAACATCGACGATAAAGTTGCAACTTTTGGTCGCTGATAAAAAAAAGCCTTGCCCCTACCGGAAGTAGCGTGACGTCAACAGTTGAAAGGCTCCTCACATTTCCCCATTGTTTACAATGCAGCGAGAGCGATTCGGACCGAAAAAGCGACGATTACCCCATTAATTTGAGCGAGGATGAAAGATTTGTGGATGAGAAACGTTAGAGTGAAGGACTAGAATGCAGTGCAAGACATATCTTTTTTCGCTCTGACCGTAACTTAGGTACAAGCTGGCTCATTGGATTCCACACTCTCTCCTTTTTCTATTGTGGATCACAGATTTGTATTTTAAACCACCTCGGATACTATATCCTCTTGAAAATGAGTCGAGAACGCGAAATGGACATTCACAGTGACTTTTATCTCTACGACAATACATCGGCGAAACACTTTAGCTATGGAGCTAAAGTGATAGCATCGTGCTTAACTGCATATAGAAACAAAAGAAATAAACCCCTGACTGGAAGGATAGACAGAAGATCAACAATACTATTAAACCATGTACATGTAACTACACGGTTAACACTTTCCAGCCTGGCGAAGCTTAACAATGCTGTTGCTAACGACGTCATTGAAGCTAACTTAGCAACCGGACCTCACAGAGCTATGCTACAAACATTTGCTATCCACCTACGCCAGCCAGCCCGCCCTCATCTGCTCATCAACACCCGTGCTCACCTGCGTTCCAGCGATCGACGGTGAGACGAAGGACTTCACCCGATCACAGATGCGGTTGGCGGCCCGGAGACGGAGGAAGTTAAGGTGAGTTCGGCGGCTAGCGCATCTGCTATCCATCTCTGTCCTCCTGGCTGTGTTGCTGTAGTCTGCCGCTAATACACCGATCCCACCTACAACTTTCTTCTTTTCAGTCTTCATTGTTCATTAAACAAATTGCAAAAGATTCACCAACACAGATGTCCAGAATACTGTGGAATTTTGAGATGAAAACAGAGTTTTTTGTATAGGATTCAATGTGTCCGCATACTTCCCGTTTCAACGATTGACGTCACGCGCATACGTCATCATACATACACATTTTCAACCGGAAGTTTAGCGGGAAATTTAAAATTGCACTTTATAAGTTAACCCGGCCGTATTGGCATGTGTTGCAATGTTAAGATTTCATCATTGGCAAGATGGCGGCGCTTCACGGCGGCAGCTTCTTGCAAGCGCTCTTGGAAGTGTAGACCGATTTGGCAAAAATACCCTTCAATTCAGTCAATTTCATGGCTGGCTCACAGCGTGTTCACTCCGTGATCACTTACGACCGACTTACGATTCTGGATGTGGAGAGATCGGGCCATTTTGGGCTGAAAGATGCGTGTACGGTGGACCTACTCGCTAGCTTGGGAATTCTTCGCGAGCTACATCCAGCAGTGGCCTTTGAAGCAGCGGCGTCCACTACCAGCGGAGACCGTCAACGAAAGAGACGTAAGCGGTGTGCTCGGAAGCAGAAGCGGGGATGTCGGGCGGGGCTAACAACAAAGCTAATAGCGTTGTTGTTAGCGGGGCTAACGTTAAAGGCTAATCCTCAAAGAAGCGCTAATAAGGAGTCTGTTAAGCTAGAACTAGCCAGTGTCAGGCTGGATAATCCCTGCACACATAGCAATTCTCTTAGAATAATATACAACTCACATGTTTTTTCTGCGTCAGAGGTGGACATGCATTTTACTGAGGTGGCAAACAATCTAAAAATTCCTGTCATATCAATTCCTAGATATGGTCGAAATTATTTAAAGTGCACTACGCATAATAAACGTAACATTATTAATATTGCTTCTACGGATACTTTCAACAAAAACTCCTCAAAACAGCCCACTACCTATAATATGGGCTTTTTAAACATAAGATCATTGTCTTCCAAAACGTTATTAGTTAATGAAGTCATTAGAGACAACAATCTTGATGTCGTTGGTCTAGCCGAGACCTTGCTCAAACCAGACAAATTTTTTGCGCTGGGTGAGGCGTCTCCTCCTGGCTATACGGGAACGCATATTGCCCGTCCCATTAAAAGGGGTGGGGGTGTTGCACTAATATACAACAAAAACTTTAGCCTTACCTCGGACCTAAATAATAAATATAACTCGTTTGAGGTGCTTACTTTGAGGTTTGTCACACCGCTTGCCTCTGCACCTGGCTGTCATCTACCGCCCCCCCCAGGGCCCTATTCGGACTTTATCAATGAATTTTCAGAGTTCGTTGCTGATCTAGTGACGCACGCCGACAATATAATCATAATGGGAGACTTTAACATCCATATGAATACCCCATCGGACCCTCCATGCGTGGCGCTCCAGACTATAATTGATAGCTGTGGTCTTACACAAATAATAAATGAACCCACACATCGCAACGGTAATACGATAGATCTAGTGCTTGTCAGGGGTGTCACCACCTCCAAAGTTACGATACTCCCGTACACTAAAGTAATGTCCGATCATTACCTTATAAAATTCGAAGTTCTGACTCATTGTCAACAAACTAATAATAATAACTACCATAGCAGCCGCAACATTAATGCTGCCACAACGACGACTCTTACTGACTTACTGCCTTCGGTAATGGCACCATTCCCAAATTATGTGGGCTCTATTGATAACCTCACTAACAATTTTAACGACGCCCTGCGCGACACCATTGATAGTGTAGCACCGCTAAAGCTAAAAAGGGCCCCTAAAAGGCGTACCCCATGGTTTACAGAAGAAACTAAAGCCCAGAAATGATCATGTAGAAAGCTGGAACGCAAATGGCGTGCGACTAAACTTGAGGTTTTCCATCAAGCATGGAGTGATAGTTTAATAACTTATAAACGCATGCTTACCTCAGCTAAAGCTAAATATTACTCAAATCTCATCCACCTCCACAAAAATTATCCTAAATTTTTGTTTAGTACAGTAGAATCGCTAACCCAACAAGGGACTCCTCCCAGTAGCTCCACCCACTCAGCAGATGACTTTATGAATTTCTTTAATAAGAAAATTGAAGTCATTAGAAAAGAGATTAAAGACAATGCATCTCAGCTACAACTGGGTTCTATTAACACAGATACCACTGTATATACGACGGACACTGCCCTCCAAAATAGTTTCTCTCTCTTTGATGAAATAACATTGGAGGAATTGTTAAAATGTGTAAATGGGACAAAACAAACATGTTTACTAGACCCAATTCCTGGGAAACTTATCAAGGAGCTTTTTGTATTATTAGGTCCATCAGTGTTAAATATTATAAACTTATCACTTTCCTCTGGCACTGTTCCCCTAGCATTCAAAAAAGCGGTTATTCATCCTCTACTCAAAAGACCTAACCTCGATCCTGACCTCATGGTAAACTACCGGCCGGTGTCCCACCTTCCGTTTATCTCGAAAATCCTCGAAAAAATTGTCGCACAGCAGCTAAATGAACACTTAGCGTCTAACAATCTCTGTGAACCTTTTCAATCCGGTTTCAGGGCAAATCACTCTACGGAGACAGCCGTCGCAAAAATGACTAATGATCTATTGCTAACGATGGATTCTGATGCGTCATCTATGTTGCTGTTTCTTGATCTTAGCGCCGCTTTCGATACTGTTGATCATAATATTTTATTAGAGCGTATCAAAACGCGTATTGGTATGTCAGACTTAGCCTTGTCTTGGTTTAACTCTTATCTTACTGACAGGATGCAGTGTGTCTCCCATAACAATGTGACCTCGGACTATGTTAAGGTAACGTGCGGAGTTCCCCAGGGTTCGGTTCTTGGCCCTGCACTCTTTAGTATTTACATGCTGCCGCTCGGTGACATCATACGCAAATACGGTGTTAGCTTTCACTGTTATGCTGATGACACCCAACTCTACATGCCCCTAAAGCTGACCAACACGCCGGATTGTAGTCAGCTGGAGGCGTGTCTTAATGAAATTAAACAATGGATGTCCGCTAACTTTTTGCAACTCAACGCTAAGAAAACGGAAATGCTGATTATCGGTCCTGCTCAACACCGACATCTATTTAATAATACCACCTTAACATTTGACAACCAAACAATTAAACAAGGCGTCTCGGTAAAGAACCTGGGTATTATCTTCGACCCAACTCTCTCGTTTGAGTCACACATTAAGAGTGTTACTAAAACGGCCTTCTTTCATCTCCGTAATATCGCTAAAATCCGTTCCATTTTGTCCACAAATGATGCTGAGATCATTATCCATGCGTTCGTTACATCTCGTCTCGATTACTGTAACGTTTTATTTTCGGGCCTCCCTATGTCTAGCATTAAAAGATTACAGATGGTACAAAATGCGGCTGCTAAACTTTTGACAAAAACAAGAAAGTTTGATCATATTACGCCTATACTGGCTCACTTGCACTGGCTTCCTGTGCACCTAAGATGCGACTTTAAGGTTTTACTACTTACGTATAAAATACTACACGGTCAAGCTCCTGCCTATCTTGCCGATTGTATTGTACCATATGTCCCGGCAAGAAATCTGTGTTCAAAGAACTCCGGCTTATTAGTGATTCCCAGAGCCCAAAAAAAGTCTGCGGGCTATAGAGCGTTTTCTATTCGGGCTCCAATACTATGGAATGCCCTCCCGGTAAAAGTTAGAGATGCTACCTCAGTAGAAGCATTTAAGTCTCATCTTAAAACTCATTTGTATACTCTAGCCTTTAAATAGACTCCCTTTTTAGACCAGTTGATCTGCCGTTTCTTTCCTTTTCTTTTCTACTCTGCTCCCAACCCGGGGTGGACCGCTAGCCTGTTCATCGGATGGGGACATCTCTACGCTGCTGACCCGTCTCCGCTCGGGATGGTTCCTGCTGGCCCCACCATGGACTGGACTTTCGCTGATGTGTTGGACTTTCACAATATTATGTCAGACCCACTCGACATCCATTGCTTTCGGTCTCCCCTAGGGGGGGGGGTTACCCGCATATGCGGTCCTCTCCAAGGTTTCTCATAGTCATTCACATTGACGTCCCACTGGGGTGAGTTTTCCTTGCCCGTATGTGGGCTCTGTACCGAGGATGTCGTTGTGTGGCTTGTACAGCCCTTTGAGACACTTGTGATTTAGGGCTATATAAATAAACATTGATTGATTGATTGATTGATCATTGATATATAAACTATCAGACTGCGTGGTCGGTGGTAGTGGGTTTCTGTAGGCCTTTAAGGCATGGGTGTCTAACTCAAATATAGAGTGGGCCAAAATTTAAAACTGAACAAAGCTGCGGGCCAAGGTTGAACAAATTAACCTTTTAATAGGGACCCAAACACGTTTTGCATTGAATATTGAACAAGCAAGGCTTATATAACTTTATAGTGACATGCAAAATCGAGTTTCAAATAATAATAATAATTAAAAATTATCAATGGCATATCAAATACAATTTAAATAAAAATGTAATTCCTCTTTTCTATTTGCAGCCTTCTGAGGTAAATATCAACATTAACTTTCTCCACAGGCTAATACATTTGAAAATAAAATAATGAATAAACCAACCATACAGGACTTTAAAGGCCTACTGAAATGAAATGTTCTTATTCAAACGGGGATAGTAGATCCATTCTATGTGTCATACTTGATCATTTTGCGATATTGCCATATTTTTGCTGAAAGGATTTAGTAGAGAATATTGACGGTAAAGTTCGCAACTTTTGGTCGCTGATAAAAAAAAGCCTTGCCTGTACCGGAAGTAGCGTGACGTCGCAGGTTGAAGGGCTTCTCACATTTCCCCATTGTTTACACCAGCAGCGAGAGCGATTCGGGCCGAGAAAGCGATGATTACCCCATTAATTTGAGCGAGGATGAAAGATTCGTGGATGAGGAACGTAAGAGTGAAGGACTAGAGTGCAGTGCAGGACGTATCTTTTTTCGCTCTGACCGTAACTTCGGTACAAGGGTTCATTGGATTCCACACTTTCTGCTTTTTCTATTGTGGATCACGGATTTGTATTTTAAACCACCTCGGATACTATATCCTCTTGAAAATGAGAGTCGAGAACGCGAAATGGACATTTACAGTGACTTGTATCTCCATGACAATACATCGGTGAAGCACTTTAGCTACGGAGCTAACGTGATAGCATCGTGCTTAAATGCAGATAGAAACAAAAGAAATAAGCCCCTGACTGGAAGGATAGACAGCAGATCAACAATACTATTATCAGGAGACACCGAACCAAACACTGGACCTGTAACTACACGGTTAATGCTGTGCTGCCTGGCAAAGCCTAGCAATGCTGTTGCTAACGATGTCATTGAAGCTAACTTAGCTATGGGATCTCGTCAGAGCTATGCTAAAACATTAGCTCTCCACCTACGCCAGCCCTCATCTGCTCATCAACACCCGTGCTCACCTGCGTTACAGCGATCGACGGCGCGACGAAGGACTTCACCTGATCATCGATGCGGTCGGTGGCTAGCGTCGGATAGCGTGTCTGCTATCCAACTCAAAGTCCTCCTGGTTGTGTTGCTGCAGCCGGTCGCTAATACACCGATCCCACCTACAGCTTTCTTCTTTGCAGTCTCCATTGTTAATTGAACAAATTGCAAAAGATTCACCAACACAGGTGTCCAGAATACTGTGGAATTTTGCGATGAAAACAGAGCTGTTTGTATTGGGATACAATGGTGTACCAATACTTCCGCTTCAACCATTGACGTCACGCGCAAACGTCATCATACCTAGACGTTTTCAGCCGGAAGTTTCCCGGGAAATTTTAAATTGCACTTTATAAGTTAACCCGGCCGTATTGGCGTGTGTTGCAATGTTAAGATTTCATCATTGATATATAAACTATCAGACTGCGTGGTCGGTAGTAGTGGGTTTCAGTAGACTCGGTCCGAATCGCTCTCGCTGCTGGCGGCCATCATTGAAAACAATGGGGAAATGTGAGGAGCCTTTCAACCTGCGACGTCACGATACTTCCGGAACAGGCAAGGCTTTTTTTTATCAGCGACCAAAAGTTGAGAACTTTACCGTCGATGTTCTCTACTAAATCCTTTCAGCAAAAATATGGCAATATCGCGAAATGATCAAGTGTGACACATAGAATGGATCTGCTATCCCCATTTAAATAAAAACATTTCATTTCAGTAGGCCTTTAAGGTATTCATGTATGATTTCCACAAGCGTCTGTACATGTAGAAGAAGGAGAAACACGGGCATATCTGGATGACTCGCCTTCATATTTCCAGTGTTTACCTCCGAGTTACGAAACTGCTTTATTATGAGGCTGGCTGTGGCGCGTTCTTTCTGATGTCACTTCCTGTGTGGGCGTGGTCTTTCTGGCGTCACTTCCTCTCCAAACTCACTTTGTAAACGATCAATGAGTCCATATGAAGCTAAGTGCCGGAGATTTAAGAAATAAATGGCGCACTTACCCGTGTAAAAATGTGTCCGAGGAGGGGGACCTTAAACGATGGTTTAGTGTGGCTGAAACGGGGCTTAGGCTAAATAATTATTTGTTTAAGGGGTTAAACGACTTAGTGTAGACATGGCCTGAATAACAAGTTAAATGTTTTATTATTATAATCAAATGACAGCAGTCATTTCCATGAGATTATTTTCTAATATAAGTGTTTTGGCCCACTTACAATGACAATAACAAAAAATAAAAAATTTATGAGCTGTGTACTAGTATTGTATGTCTGGGTGGGGTTCCTGCTTTGGAAATAATTTCTACCCCTTTCAGATATCGCATTTAGTTCCCAAATGAGCTTGCAAAATCTCGCCAGATATTTCCGTACAAGAGAGTCATATCCAGGATGGGTGAGACAGCCGTTCACGTTAGCTGTTGAGACAACAAATGTCAATGATGAATACCTCGACAAAATCATTGCAATTCAGCAGAGCCAGGTTCAACAGCAATTCTTCAGAACAACACTCTCAACGTTTTGGTGTTGACAAAAGGAAAAGTATCCAGTTATTGCTAAAAAAGCCCTGTTTTCGAGGATGCTGGACATAAAATCGAAGAAAAGGAACAGACTTTGCTGTGAAAATGACATGAGAGTGGCACTTGCCAAGGTGAAGCCACGCATACAGTATCTGAACTGGTCTCTCAAAGGCAATACACTGATTTGTAGGTGTCATTTGTTGTGAGCCCGTGCGCTGTGTTGGTTTTGTTCTTTGAACTAGGTGATGTTCATGCACGGGTCATTATGTGCACCAGTAAAAAAACATAACTTTGTCTTGAATTTGAAAAAAAGAAATACATTTTATTCTTCACTAAAGAAGGGTTCGGCGAATGCACATATGAAACCGGTGGGGTTTGGTACCTCCAACAAGGTTTAGAACCACAGTTTTATTTTTATATTTTTATTGAGTTACATTTTATATGGATTCACTTTTATGGTTTATTGTTCTGATGTAGGTCAAGTGCACACACACACTCGGTAGGGTAGTACAATTTTGTATTGACCTTTTTATTATGTCTTATTTTTTATTCAAATTTTATGTAGACTTTTGTAAACATACACAAACATACACTTTATTCTTAGTTGTTTTGTGTATGTTTATCTGTATTATTAAATTACTACAAAGTTATTTAGGTTAAGGAAAGTTCTAAATAGTGATATCACTGTCAAAGCCAGGGGATATGGGACCACCTTATTCAAATCAAATCAAATTTATTTATATAGCACTTTTAATGCACAGACAAGTGGCAAGCACAAAGTGTTGTACAAAACAAACAAACTAAAAAAATTTTTTTTAAAAAAAGACAAAACACATGCATTCTTGTATTTGTTACTTTCTTGAGACTGCTGAAAAATGCCTACCTCTTTAGGACAACCCTTTCTAGGGAAATAAAGATGTGTATTTACAACATTAATAATATATACATACTATGCAAATATAAAAAAGGTAAGCTTTTAGTTAATTTTTTGTTATTGAATTTTTTGTTATTGTTTTTTAATCTTCATTATTTACTTCAAGTTATTACAGTATGTCTTGATATACATATTTATTTTTATTTTGGCCAAAGGGGGTGCATTTCAATTTCTTACACACACTTGTTTTTACATATGTTGGCCAGAGAGGGGAGCACTTCAAATTTTTACACACACTTATTTCATATGTTGACATTTCAAACCGACACAGTCAATTTGAAAAATCCCTCTTTTTTGGGACCACCCTAATTTTGATAGATTTCACCACCAGGGGTGCACGAGACATTCTCTATTAGATGCAATGGTTTTCCGTAGTGGGACCATAATTTCGGTCCTAACTTGTTCACCGGTCCTCATATGGAAGGTACTTTTCCCTGTTGATGTCTCAAGAAGGGTAAAATTCAAGAACACACACACACACAGCACTATTGACAATAACAAGGCAAAAACAAAACATGGAATGTCACTGAGGATTTGAAGTAAAAACACCACCTTTGAGGCATCCACGCTGGAGAATAACTAAAATTGACGTTGTAAATACACATATATTTTTATCACGTTTTAAGGAAAATTAACAGTAAAAACAAAATAAATATTTCAGAATTATTCTCACTACTATAGTAATATTTGTGCAAATGTAAATTATTCTGATCCACATTTTATAGCGGTTACCAGTGATTATTTTGTTGCTAAAAAAGATATAAAAACATTTTAAAAAACAACATAACGAGCCAATCTTTTGAAAGGCTCTTTTAAAGGAATGGCTCCGCAAGATCCTGCTCCCTTCAAAGAGCCCTACATTCCAACTGTAACGTGCTTCCTAATACCTCATGTGTTGGCATTGGGGGTGTTGCAACAACAGCTCTCACTGCATCACGCTGTCTGTCGAGCAGGTCATGGTCACAGTGCTGCAGCATGCTGTTCAATGTACTTCACACTTGTGTCCCCACAGCACCGCTGCATGTTTCATCTTGTCTTTGATATTTAAAAATAGCTCGCTGAGAAAACGTCTAGGTACTCTTCCATCTTTGTGTGTGTAAAGCCGTCCACGGTGTTCCACTTGCAGGTGTAGACAGGTGGTGTCAGTCACAGCCACAAATGAACCCGCCGAATGTTGCCCTCACGCCCACACACTGCATCAACTCCCCGGACTCTCAGCAAAATATACACACTGAATCACGCTTACTTTTACAGTCACGATGCATCTTCCATGCACTGAACAGAAACACATCTCTGTGGCCACAGAATGTTGACTGTTCAGGTCATAGGTGCCGATCTACATTTCTGCCAGTGGGTGCTTGGTGTAAATGGTAAATAGTAAATGGGTTATATTTGTAAGCGTTTTTTACCTTCAAGGTACTAAAAGCACTTTGACACTATTTCCACATTCACCCATTCTCACACACACATTCACACACTGATGGCGGGAGCTGCCATGCAAGGCCCTAACCACCACCCATCAGGAGTAAGGGTGAAGTGTCTTGCTCAAGGACACAACGGACGGGATGAGGTTGGTAGAAGCTGGGGATCGAACCAGGAATCCTCAGGTTGCTGGCACATACACTCTCCCAACGGCGCCACAAAATATAGACGTTCAGCGAAGTTAATATCCCATATGATTTGTAGTGAAGTGAATTATATTTATATAGTGCTTTTCTCTAGTGACTCAAAGCGCTGTACATATTGAAACTCAATATCTAAGTTACATTTAAACCAGGGTGGGTGGCACTGGGAGCAGGTGGGTAACGTGTCTTGCCCAAGGACACAACATCAGTGACTAGGATGGCGGAAGCGGGGATCGAACCTGGAACCCTCAAGTTGCTGACACAGCCGCTCTACCAGCCGAGCTATGTGGCTTTATTATTTGGTCAAACGGACCAAACTTGCCACAAAATTAACTCATTAGTACTTTAACTTTAACTTAATTTTTCAAAAATTATTTTAAAGATTGAAAGTTGCCATCAATCAATCAATGTTTATTTATATAGCCCACAGCGACATCCTCGGTACAGAGCCCACATACGGGCAAGGAAAAACTCACCCCAGTGGGACGTCAATGTGAATGGCTATGAGAAACCTTGGAGAGGACCGCATATGTGGGTAAACCCCCCCTCCCCCCCCCCACGTGGGTGCACGGCATTGTCCGTGGGTGTTCGGGCCCCGAAGCACCCACGGGATCGGCGCCTATGGTCCAGGTTGTTGTTTCTTTCAAAAAAGATCCAAAACAACCAAACTCAATAGAGCACAGTAGTGCCTCAACGTAAGAGCTTAACTGGTTCTATGACAAAACTCTTAACTTAAAACACTTGTATCTCAAGTCAACATTGCCTTCAAGATCACTTTCTTCCTTCTCATGGTTGAAAAACAAAGTTATGTCACTCTCTAGCTATGAGCTAATGCTAGCGTGTAAGACCAGGATTTTCATGGAACTATAGAGTTGCGTGGCATTTCTACGAAATCCAGGATCCAGAAAAGTATGTAAGCCAGTACAAATTCTGATGTATTAAAGTATGCACATGAACAAAGCCAAGCACAATTTATTTTTACATCACAATCAATGTGGACCACACCCAGGTTACGCCCCCTTTTAAATACACAAATCATATTGAAAGTAGCTATGTGCGTCAAGGAGAACTGCAATTTTTTGGAATTTTGCCTATCTTTCACAATCATTATGAAGTTGGTACACTTTGACAGCCAATTTAGATTTGGGAATGGCAAGAACGACACAAAAAGACGCTTGGTTCCACCCACCTTTTCCGTGCCAGGATTGTGAGTCATTTTTCATCTAAATGGGAATATATGAATATCCTAGCACTCGGCATCCTAATGACAGCAGACATTGTACATTAAGTGATGTCTTATTATGTTTGTTGGTTTTCATAAAGTCTGCAGTGAGTAATAATCAGTGATGGAGTTGAAAAAAAAAAGTGTACAATGTGATGCGCTTTTGAAATTAGTGCGCCACGTATGCAAAATATGTAACTATTGAATCTTATTATAAATGTGCCCGTTACTACATTACTTACATCCTTACAGGATATATATAAAACCTTAAAGGCCTACTGAAATGAATTGTTTTTATTTAAACGGGGATAGCAGATCTATTCTATGTGTCATACTTCATCATTTTGCGATATTGCCATATTTTTGCTGAAAGGATTTAGTAGAGAACAACGACGATAAAGATCGCAACTTTTGGTATCTGACAAAAAAAAGCCTTGCCCCTACCGGAAGTAGCTTGACGTAGTCAGTTGAACATTTCCCCAAAGTTCCCTATTGTTTACAGTGATGGCGGCCAGAAGTGAGAGCGATTCGGACAGAGAAAGCGACAATTTCCCCATTAATTTGAGCGTGGATGAAAGATTTGTGGATGAGGAAAGTGCAAGTGAAGGACTAGTGGGGAGTGGAAGTGATTCAGATAGGGAAGATGCTGTGAGAGCCGGGGGTGACCTGATATTCAGCTGGGAATGACTACAACAGTAAATAAACACAAGACATATATATACTCTATTAGCCACAACACAACCAGGCTTATATTTAATATGCCACAAATTAATCCCGCATAAAAACACCTAGGTGTTTGTTATGCTAGCTCCTAGCTACTAGCTCCCGTCCATACAACCTGCCAATACAATTCAAACACCTGCACAACACACACAATCACTCAGCCCAAAGGACCGTTCACCTAACCCAAGGTTCATAAAGCTTATATATTTAACCAAAGTTACGTACGTGACACGCACGTACGGGCAAGCGATAAAATGTTTGGAAGCGCAGCTGCGTACTCACGGTACCGCGTCTGCGTCTGTGTATCCAAATCAAAGTAATCCTGGTAAGAGTCTGTGTTGTCCCAGTTCTCTACAGGCGTCTGTGTATCGAAGTCAAAGTCCTCCTGGTAAGAGTCTCTGTTGTCCGAGTTCTTCGATCTTGACTGCATCTTTCGGGAATGTAAACAATGAAACGCCGGCTGTGTTGTGTTGCTGACTTCCCTCGCAAAATACTCCGCTTCGCACCGACAACATTCTTCTTTGCTTGCTCAGCTTCTTTTTCCATAATGCAATGAACAAATTGCAACAGATTCACCAACACAGATGTCCAGAATACTGTGGAATAATGAGATGAAAACAGAGCTATTTTGTATTGGCTTCAATGGGGGAGCCATACCTCTGTTTCACTGGCTACGTCACGCGCATACGTCATCCTCCAAAGGAGTTTTCAACCGGAAGTTTAGCGGGAAATTTAAAATTGCACTTTATAAGTTAACCCGGCCGTATTGGCATGTGTTGCCATGTTAAGATTTCATCGTTGATATATCAGACTGCGTGGTCGGTAGTAGTGGGTTTCAGTAGGCCTTTAATGGAGATGTTTAGATGTTTTTTAAGGGCTTTATGGACAGAATAGAGCAGACTTTTGAAAAAATAATAACACATATGTCGTCATGTCTTTCATATTGATTGTGAACGATAGGCAAAAAAAAAGTGCAGTTCCCCTTTAAGCGCCGCACATTGTGGCCAATCACAAGTCAGTATCCAGCAGGCACAAAACATTGAAACAACGTTGATAACTTGTCAAATTAGGTCCTGATGTTGAGCAACTGAAAGTTAACGTTGAAACAATATGCTTTTTACGACGTTTAATCAATGTTTGGTTCTGATGTTGATTTGACGATTGAATTTTGGTCATTTGGCATCTAACATTCTATAACACAAATACATTGTTGAAAGAACATGCTTTTTACAAAGTTTTGACGATGATTTGACAATTGAATTTTGGTCATTTCCTAACCAACAATATGAATTCAACGTTAGACATCAACGTTGTGTCAATTTACAAGTATTTTTGCCACATTGTTTCGAAGTCAGTTTTGAAAGACATGTATGTATGATTAACGTTGTATCAATGACTTACGGACACAACGGCTGCGATGGCGGAAGAAGGCTGCAGCAGAAAAGAGTCCCCAGTCGTCTTGGACTCCATGCCACTGGACCCTGTCCCGATTCTGTCAAGGATCGTGTGGTGACTGTCTGTGCACCAGTCTCCCCACGTAAAACAAAGTCACGCACAGGCATCCTCCATAAAGGGATACACCCCTACCAGGAGGATCGTCTTACTCGTTCGAGTGACTGCCAATCACCAATCATCAATGACTGGTTTGGAGGTGATTATTTTTGGTGTTTGGAGCAATCACCAGCGAGTTGAACTTGCTGCGGGCTGAAATAAAAAATAAAGGGTCGGGCATCAGGAAAAAGGTGAGGAAGAAGATGGATGTACATCGCCAAATCAGACCAGTGTTTAAAAAGATATAGTCGCTGCAATAGGCTATAGGTGTCCCTTCCTCCTCACCGGATGCAATGATGTAATCTCGCAATCTTTTAAATGTAGACATGCGAGCATATCACAAAGGATACAAAATACTTAGACTTTTGTTTGATTACTCAATTTATTATTACAACACAGGAGAGTTTCTTGCAGTTACAGACGTATATTTGACATCCTC